>NC_092469.1:11072500-11287500 GCF_047495875.1 Pithys albifrons albifrons | reverse complement strand
CGCCCCAGCTCCGGGCTTGCACCGACACCCTAAGGAGGGGGCTGAATCCGCTGCCTGGGAGGGGCGGGAGCGCGTGCGGTACCACACCATGCACTCCGCGCCTCCCCATCCCCTCACCTGGCCTGGGGAGACGAACTCCGGACGCCTGGGGCCCATTTGGAGGTTCTCTAGCTCGGCGCTGCTGGACCCCCCCCATGACCCTCCCTCACCCACCGCATCACTCATTTCCAGCTGCACCTGGCCACTCTGGGCCCGATGTAGGGCTCAGTTTTCACGGCTGCACTGAGTCAGCAGCAGAGCAGGGGCCAGGTAGGAATCTACCCACCGCCATGGCTGCCGTCGGGATCTCCCCTGCTCCTGCCGAGCTTGGTCCCCTCCCCTGTGATCGAGGCAGTTCTTTCTGCCTTGAGAACGTTTCCAGCTATGGGGTAGAGGCACATACTGCCCTGGCACACTCAGCTTAGTACGGCTGCACTGAGAAACGTATCCTTTTCTTTTGAGGAGTGACTTTCCTTTTATATTTTCCCCTGCATCAGAGGCAAAGTTTAAAAATTGTCTAAAAAAATAACAACTTAGAAAAACGCCCCAGTTCTAGGTGTCCCTAGTTTGTGCCGCACGTCCGCTATCCATCCAGTCTGTCTGTGCTTGCCCACAACCTCCTCAGCGGTATTCCCAGCTGCCTCTCATACTCTCCGCAACCCCCCCACCCCCAACTCCCGCCCCGCCCCGGTGCTCATTTCTCTACTGGTGGTATCATCTCCTCGGGAGGGAACGGCGAAGGTGCCTAGTTCCAGATCAGGAATTGCTGCGGGCTTCGCTCTCCGGCGACCCCAGCTCCGGTTACACCTTGGCAGACTTTCCACCCCTAATCGAGGTTTAGTCCCCCCTGACTCGACCCATGTCCCAGTCCCAGCTGAAGGCTACTGGGAATCAAAACTATGTCGCCGTCCCGGTAACGTGGCACAGATGTGAAAACCGGCCATGGAGAGAACAGCGGATAAACCGGGCCCCAGGCCGCCGATGCAGGCAGCTCTGATGATGCTCCCACTCATCTCAGTCACTTCCCCTTGCCCGCTCACATCCAGGAGAGGTCCACGGAGCCTACCCAGGCCCGGGGCCACTGGCCGGGCAGAGCCCGGCGCTCGCCCGCCGAAGACGTAACAACAGTGTATTTCCTTCGCTAACACCATCTGGTTATCTGAGAACCGCAGCGCGCTGGGTTGCTGTTACCAGCCCTGAAGTGGTTTTTTTCTTTTTTTTTTTTTTTTCCGCATCGTGGCTAGGAGCCTAGGGGAGCTCGGGGGAAGCAGCGCTGCCCACTAGGGCAACGACCCTCAGCCCGAACATACCTACCCACAACTGGCGGGGCTCTCCCCAGACCCACTCCCTGCACTCCCATCCGACGTTATTGCAGATCCAGCCCCTTCCACCAAACAACAGATGCAGCCTCTAATGCAAATATTGCCATTTCCCTGCTGAATTAGCCTTGTCACTTAGCCCAGAAGCTGGCAGCGTTAAGCCAGCTTGCATTTTAATTTGGCCCTGAAGTTACTTATTTCATTATTGATCAAACATAATGCTGAATCAATGTTCATCTTGTTACCTGGGCCATTTCCATGTAATACAGTGATAGCACTGCCTGGAGTTACTCATTCCCATCCCAAAGTGACTTTACCATAAAATCAATGCTTGTTTGTTACTGATATAAGGCAGCATCCGTGGGATGAAGAGCGAATAAAGCAGTTACGCCACCGCGATCTGAAAGTTTGGACGGAATATGTACGTGAATAAAGACTTTGATATTTAAACGTATTTTATCGGCATCAAAATCATCTTAGCCAGGCCGATGGGACAGAAAATCTCAGGCTGCAAGATGACTGGCTTTGATACTGCAGGTGTTGCCATTTGTAAACGCTACCTGGGACCTAATGGGGGAATCGTTTCTGTACCCAGAGTATCATTACACAGCAGATGTGGGCTGTAAGCTCTTCCGGGCAGGGACTGTTTTGGAAAAACAGTAATTAATACAATAGTAATTAATGATTGTGTCATAAGATTAAACTCCGCGTAGTGTTATCTTCAGCGCAGCTGCTGCTCCTTTTCTTTGCTTGTATTTGACCCTGCAGCTAATAAACCCAGTTACAAATTACACGGAGCCATCCCCATTCCCGGCTCTCCCAAGCGGCGGCCGGAGGGTGCTCGAAGACCCCACGCGGGCAATGCCCCTCTTCGGCGCCACACGGAAAGCCTCCAGAGGTGTCGTTTTAGCTGCATTTTCCACTCACGGCACTTCAGCCGTCCCACATCCCCCCAAGCCGGATGCACCGGCCCCATCCCAGGGACCCGCCCTGGCAAGGAAGGGGGTATCCGCCGGGGTAGCCCCGGGGGGCAGTCAAGGTGGGGGGAGGTTTGAGCCCTCCACAGTGCCGGGCAGGGAGGGGCACAGTGCCGGAGGGTCCCGCGGGTGAGTGCCAGGGAACGGAGCAGCAGGGGGGAGTACTCTGGGTTTAAACCCACTGGTAAAGCTCGGGAAACCCAGGATATCCTGGGGTCCGGTTTACAAAGCCTGCAGACTTCGTCGGAGCCGCGCACATCCTTGCAGCAGCGGAGGAAAGTGGAGATGATCCCAGCCCCGTCCACCGGGACTGCGGACGAGGAAAACGTGGAAAGGAAGTTTCCCACAGTTGTTCGCACTTTGCGCCCACTCCTCCGCTCCCGCGCAGCGTCGGGACCGGCCCTGCCGGAGTCAGAAAGCCAGGCTGACACCAGCAAGGCACACCAGCCGCTCATTCCGATAGGCGATGGAAAATCTAACCGGGCGCATAAAATATATTGGCATAAAATTAGTGAATTGCACTAACAGATTGTAAATCACCTAAACGGTCAAACCACAGATATGAATCACAAATTCCTATAAAGATTAATGTTTCCTAAGATTCACGGCAATTATGCAGTTTTTGGACTAAAGCCTTCCCCCAACCCCTCATTCCTGAGCGCTGCTTTTTTCTGAAGTCTTTCCAGGGTTTCTAATGAACGATATACCAAAGGAAAGGTTTTATTAACACCTCTAAAAACTGTAAAGTTTAAAGGCAGGGAGAAAGGGAGCAGATCGGAAGTTGGGTAACACAATATATTGACCTACTGGCAACGATCCAAACGCAAATCAGCAAAGCACCACAGAGTGGGAGGGAAGGGAAAAAACAAAACAACCCCCCCAAAAAAACAACAACAACAACACTAAAAGAAATTAAAGGGAAGAAAAAACACCAAGAGGCCAGCTTTGCCCCGGCACTAACCAGGCTGTACACAGAGCTGCCCCCGCAGCCTTCGCATCTGCTGATGGCCCCTTACCTTTGCTTACCCCCTTGTGGTACACAGTGTAGCCTGGGCTGCTTCCAAGCGGAAGAAGCAGGGGAACACGCCTGCGAGCAAAAAGGGGGCATTATTTCTCGAGGAAACAGGCTGGCAGGAGGTGTATGGGACTTCAGGTCTCTCAGGCACTATTTTTTCCTTCTCGCCTCTGAGCAGAATTGGAGATAATAGTTAGGACTGCAGGTAACGGGGTCTGTTCTTATTCAATTTCCCTAAATGGCCCGAAGAGCACTTAAAAGCCCGGAGAGCTTCTGGACAGCATTTTCTTATTAACTAATTTCACTTCGATCCTATTAAAGTGTATGCCTTCTAACCTTCAAATGAACCTCTTCCTCTCCCTTCTAAAACAAAGCCAATACCTTTTAATGACAGAGTAAAGCTTTTAAAAATGTTGTTCCTTCCTTCCCTAACATTACAGAACGTGTGGCGTATTAACAGCCGCGGAGCACACACTGCTGCTGCGAGGCCCCCCCGGCTCCGCACCCAGAGCACCCAGGAAGGCTCCGCCGAGGCTCGGTGGTCCCAGCGGCCCGCAAGGGGCGGCCGAGCCAAGAGGAGCTGTGGACAGAGGGCGCTAGAAAATGGGAATGGACAGATTTCCTTTATTTCTCTTTGGGAAAATCTCAGCAATAATGGGTTTTAAATGGATACATATATTTACCGTTTCAAAAGGGTTCTGCTGTTTCCTGGTAACGCTCACCACAAATGGTAATAATAAAAGATGAAGTATTTTTTCTCACTTTAGGTCATTAGATTTACAGACAAGGTACTAAATCATTTTAGCTCCCCAAACCTTGAAGGAAAGGCGCCCAGGCAGGCACTCTTGTCCCCTTCTCCTCCCCCTTCTGAAGAAACCTGCAACCAGGAACAGAGACAAAACACTCACCGAGGCTCAAAGAATGCCTCCCTTTAACAGTTTGCTACTAGTAGTACTACTACTACTAATAATAAAGTTGATGTTGGCTGCAGAGTGCAGATTGTCAGTGGCCTTACCCCAAAGTTTTAACATGAAGGGTCATTAATTGTGTTTTCTTTCCAAATCATATGCCACTGCAATTAACAGATTCTGATCAAGAAACTCCTTTCAGATTGATTCCATATGTGATAAGGAATGTGCAGCTTGTTATCTATCTGTCGCCTTGGAATTATGGAAAAGCTTCAAACGTGTAATTTGAAGAGTCTTTTACCCAGCGCTTTGATCTTTCCCTCTATTTTTTAACTCTTGTTTTACTGCGGCCCTTCCCCTAATCCCATTTGTTTGTTTATCCCCCCCCCCTTACCCCGGTGGCTGCTCTCCGTCCTCGCGTGTGCTACGGCACGCCACAGCGCAGCTCCCACCCTGCCCGCAACCTGGCACCCCGCGGGAGTCTGCCTGCACCCGCAGCCCTGCCTTCCAACACGCAGGCTCCGGCTCCTCAGACGAGCACTGGGGCAAACAAACACACCGGGGCCAGCTCGTTCCCCGGTGCCCTGACGGAGAAGGGCGCGGCGGGGCGTGAACGACAAGAATCGAGACAAGGGTCCCGGAAGCATCAGGGCGAGCACGATGCTGCCCACGGAGGGTGCCCAGTTCCACAGCACCGGACCCGGCTGCGGGCTCGGGGAAGCCCTGCGGCCGCTGGAGGAAGGTTCGATTTTAGTTCGGCGACGCTGTGAGCCGCCGGGAGAGGCGGGAAGCGAGGCCGGGGGGAGGGCCGGCGGGGGTGTGTGTGTGTTTCGGGTGATAAATCAGGAGCCGCTCTCCGTGCTCTGACAGGTCCCGGCCAGGAGACACGTGTCCGGCCAGCCGAGGAGCGCTCCGCCGCCACAGCTCCCCGGGGGCGGTGGCCGTCGGGCCCTACGCCGCTCCTCTCGTCGCCCCGCAGGACGGGCCGCCTCCAGCCTCCCCTTCTCATCTCCCTTCGGCTCCAGACAGGCAAAGTGCCTCCCGCTCGGCTTCGCTCTTCCCCTGCTGTTTCCTCGTCCGCGGGGAACGGGCTTCTCTCCGTTCCCTGCTAGGCTTCTGTCGCCTCCGCCCGCTCGCCCTGCTCTGCCAACCTCCTCTCCTCATCCGGCACCAGCCGCCTCCCAGTCCCGGTCTCGGCCCCGTCCCGCAGCGGCCCCGCCGACGGCGTGCGGCGCTTCTCGCCGTGGGCATCGCTCCCACAACTCTGGGAAGACGTCTCCTTTCCTCCCGCTCTTCCCCAACGTTTGCTCTCTTCCTCCGCTTTCTTTTCCCTCGCCCCTTAGCCAACGACATCTCTCCACATTTCTCCTCCTGTCCTCTCGGTTCGGCTACGCTTCCTCTCCATTTCTTGCCTATTGATAAACCATCCCTCACCCTGACCTGGATCCATTCGCACCCATAAATTTCTCTCGTCCCGTGTCTCCCTCTCGGCTGCCCACCGCCACTTAGCCGCGGTAGCACCCCTCGACTTCGGGGCTCCCCTGCCGCCCCCACCCCAACACCATCCCCCACTGCCGGCGGCTCCCTCGAGAATGAACTCATATGGATTGTGGTATTGATTAAAAATCAGAAAATAATTCCGCCAGCTTTGACACTCCGTGCCAGACGTCCAGCCACGGAAAGATGGGTCCGGTTATGTGGAACACGCCGGTATCCCCGTGCCTGCGCTTGGGGGGGTCACAGCCCGACTGCAACACCAGCGTGGCGAGCACGACTGCATCAAACGGCAACCGATTTATCCCATTTTTCAATCGTCCCCTTTTCTCTTCAAGGCAGATATTTTTAAAAGTTGCGGTGTACACCAAAACTCTCCTCTGACCCACTCGACATAACCCCAATGAGCGCTGCCTACAAAAAAGTTTAAAGCGCACCAGGACGTGGCGTTCGCTGCGTGTTTTCCATTTGAATTAAAAAGAAATAAACTTATAACTGAATTTAATATGATCTCCCTCACATTGTACTATCAAAAGCACCAACGTTGAATAGAAGAAAATAAATTCCTCCAACCCAGAGTTGTTTTTGCACTAGATTAGCAGATAGGAAATGCTATAAAGATGAACTTAATACGATTAGAGATGTTTCCTACAGATTTTCATATATTGATTCAGAGAATTTTAATTCTGGAGCTTGCTTTGCTATAATCCGCATTTATTACAAGCTGATACAGTTTTATTACAGCAAGCTATCAAGGTCGATTCCTTTAACTGCATAATCTGACATGAATTTCATTTTTAAAGAAATGTAGTTATAAAAATCCATACTGTGGACACAGTGGTTATATTGTACCTAAATCATATTTTAAAGGCAATAAATCCAGAGAGTATTTAGGAAGAGAGGGGAATACGGGTAAACGGCTCTCCTTCAGTCTCAGCTCCTCAAAAGACCTTTCAAACTTTTTTATTTAAACACCGAGTCTTTTAAAAAGCAGATAACGGTTCAGGCCCCCTTTCCTCACTGGTTGTGTGAACTTTCCAGGTTCCAGCCCAGGCTCTTCGTCTGGCCGCAGCAGCAGAGCACGGCACACCGGCGCTTCCCAAAGACGCGCTGTGATTGAACTGTATTTTAACTACTCTTAAAAGGTTAAATTGCAACTCAGAGGTTTCAAAGAAGGGAGGGGTGGGGGGGGCAGCAACAACAACAACAAAACCCAAACTGTAATTTAAAATGTGCAGATCATAAAAAAACACTCAAACCCTATTCTGTAATTAAACCGTATCTTGACTCCTTCCCAATAGCTCCTTACAAACCCATGCCACTGCTCCCTTTGCAAATGTTGCACGTATCAGGTACTTCCTTCTTAGCCTTGTAGTGATTCAGAACAGAGGGAATAAGCAAAATGATCATAAATTTCCTAATTAGAGATTTCGCACCAAGACAAAAAGGTGTTAATGAGTTTAATTCCAGTGCCTGTCATTGTCCCTTTTTTCACACCACTTATTTACTAATGGCCCAGAGGGCTGCTCCCGTCTCTCCTTTGTTAAGATTTTAATTTGCCTTCTTTTCTGCCTTTGATGTAAAATTGTGACCTACAACTCTTTGAAGTCCCTTATTAGGAGGAAAATTAACTTAGCTTTTCTACTGTATCTGCCCACTGTTAGCCCAGACAAAATGTAGAGAACTCCTTAAAGATCCGGTACATTAGGAATTTTTTCAAGGTAGTTCTGGAAATGCAAACTTCAAAAAAACCCAACAGATTTTAAAATCTTATTAGGAGATGTAACTCTCGCCAGGGCCGAAGCGGGGGAAGGGAAGGAGGGAATATCTTAATAAAGAAAACAAAATTAATCTGGGCAAGGAAGGGCTGTAAATTTGAAAACCTGAAAAAGGGGACTGGGGGATCGTGGTGGTGTGAGCCTTTATTTTTATATGTCACAACTTTTCTCTGTCCCTCTCGTGTGCTGCTCACAAATGACACCCCGGCTTCCTATGCTCCGGGGGAGGTGGGGGCTAAGAAAGAAATTATATCTAAATCTATCTCTATATAATTAGAATACCGTGAGGCAGGGTTAAACCTTTGTAAAACACACAACTGATTGGCGATCGCTAAAACGAGATTTGAAAGCAACTCAAATAAAAGATCGCGACGTCAGTAAACAGATTTAGGAAAAAAAAAAAAAAGAAGGGGAAAAAAGCAGCTAGTGACAAACCCGGAGAGAGCGAGCTCTGGGCATGAGAGAGAGAGAGGGAGGCAGAGGGAGAGAGAGACTTAAAAGAAATAGGAGGGGCTTGTGAGAGACTAGAAATGTCAATCAGAGCCCAGAGTCCCAATAATCTCAGGCAATCTGTTAGGACCTGACCTGGGTCCACTCAGATCAATAGGAAAAGTGAGAGAAGAAAGAAGCGATCGGATCGTTTACCGCGGCTGCCGAGAACAGGAGGGAGCCCGCGGCCTCCGTGCACCCCCGGCTCCCCCCCCATGTCCGCCGGAGTTTGCGGGAGGCGCTGAAAGTGTGGGCGGCTGGCGAGGGCGAACGACCCGGCTCCCTCCTCCGCTCCCGGCCCTACTACTTTCTCCCCTTTCTCTCCCTTCTTCTTCTCGTCTCCCCCCCCCCCCCTCCTCCCCCTTCCCTTAACCCGCTCCCCCACCATGTCGTTCCCCCAGCTGGGCTACCAGTACATCAGGCCGCTTTACCCGGCGGAGCGCCCGGGGAGCGGCGGCTCCCGCGGCGGCGCCGAGCTGGCCCCGTCCGGGACCCTCTCCAACGTGCTTTCCTCCATGTACGGCGCGCCCTACGCTGCCGCCGCTGCCGCCGCCCAGGGCTACGGAGCCTTCCTGCCCTACGCTGCAGAGCTGCCTATCTTCCCCCAGCTGGTAAGAGGCCCCCGGGGCTTGCCGCTCGCCCCCCGGGGCGCTCGCTTCGCGTTGGGGATCGGCCCGGGGAGTGCCGGGGGAGACGCCGGGAGGGCTGTCAGGGAAGAGACGGGCGCTATCGCTGTCCTGTTCCGGAGAGCCGCCGGAGACGGGCAGGGCTGCAACGGCGGCCCCACGGCTTCTCCCCGTTCTGCTCAGGGGTTTGACGGCCACGGGGACCGGCCCCAGGTGCTGCTGGCCCCGCCGCACACACGTACCTAGTAAGCCGGCCCTGCCTCAGGGATCACCTCGGGCACCGGCTGTCGGCTCGGCCCGGCCCGAGTACTGGGGTACTGAGGCCGGAGCGTGCCCGGGATCGGGGCCGAGGCAGTCCGCGGTGGGGGAGGCAGCGCGGCCCGGCCGCCGCGCCAGTGCCGACGGGCTGTGCTCCTGGTAACGGCGGCGGGACGGAGCGGCACCGGGCCCGGCGAGCCGTCTCAGCCGGGCCGCCCTTTCCCTCTCGCTGCAGGGCGCCCAGTATGAGCTGAAGGAGAGCCCGGGGGTGCAGCATGCCGCCTTCCCCCCCCACCACCCTGCCTTCTATCCCTACGGGCAGTACCAGTTCGGGGACCCGTCGCGGCCCAAGAACGCCACCCGGGAGAGCACCAGCACCCTCAAGGCCTGGCTCAACGAGCACCGGAAAAACCCCTACCCCACCAAGGGCGAGAAGATCATGCTGGCCATCATCACCAAAATGACCCTCACCCAGGTCTCCACCTGGTTCGCCAATGCGCGGCGGCGGCTCAAGAAGGAGAACAAAATGACCTGGGCCCCCCGCAGCAGGACGGACGAGGAGGGCAACTCCTACGGCAGCGACCACGAGGGGGAAGAGGACAAGAGGGAGGACGAGGAGGAGATCGACCTGGAGAACATCGACACCGAGAACATCGAGAGCAACAAGGACGAGCTCGAGGACGACCTGCAGGACGCCGACCTCCTGCACTCCGACTCCAAGACGGACTCGGAGGGATCCGAGGGCTTCGAGGACCTGCCCGGCTCTGAGGAGCGCTACGGCAAGGCCGCCGAGGGGGAGCCGCACCATCTCCGCCACCACCACCTGCACCATCATCATCACCACCACCACCACCACCACAAGTGCGAGCTGCCCGCCACCGCCGCACCCATCGGCTCGGAGCCCCTTAAGCCGCCGCTCCCACCGCCGCCGCCCCATCTCTCGCCCCCCTCCTCCACCTCCTCCTCCGCCGCCTCCTCCCCGACGGACGGCGCTTTGGCCGGCGCCCTGCCGAAGCCAAAGATCTGGTCGCTGGCCGAGACGGCCACCAGCCCGGACAACCCCCGCAAGTCTCCTGGCGGCGGCTCTCCGCCGGCGGCCGCCCCCCAGCCGCTGCCGCTGCCCACCCCGCCGCCCCACAGACTCGTCTCCTCCTGCCCCCTGGGCAAGTTCCCCAACTGGACCAACCGCGCCTTCCCGGCCCACCACCACCACCCTCCGCACCCGCTGGCCTTACTGAACACTCCCCACCTGCTGGGCCTGGGGGCCGCCTCCGCTGCCCCCCCCGCCGCCGCCTTCCCGCGGCCCGCGGACCAGGCGCAGAGCGCGGAGCCCATCGGAGCAGGTGACCGCTGAGGGACGCGGCGGGGATGGGACGGGCCGGCCGCCACCGCGGGGGGCTCGGCGGCGCGGAGTGGTGCGGGAGGCCCCGCGGGGCCGTGTGCGTGGGGCCGCGGCGGGGGGCGCCGGCCCCGCGCTGTTCTCACAGTGCCCCCGGCCCGGCGCAGAGCAGCCGTCGGGGCGCAGGTGGCAGCGAGCGGGCGGCCGCGGGAGCCCCGGGGGCGGAGGTGCGGGTCTCCTGGCCAGGGGTGGCCTCGATCCCCGAGAATTACCTTCCTCCAACGCAGAAAATTTTTGTTGCTGTTGTTGTCGCATTTGCGGGAAGGACCCGGCCGCCAGGTCAGGCTTGGTCCGGGGTCGCTGTGTTTTCTCTGACGGTCACCCCTGAAGCAGAGAAGTCGTGTCGTATTTGCAGCTCCCTGAGAAAAGATCTTAAATCTCGAGGCTTAATTCAGGGATGGGAGAAATAAAACGGGGGCTATAAAGGAACACTTTCCCCTTCCCCCCCCCTTCTCTTTTTAGATCGATCTAGTGCCTTGGAAGTAGAGAAAAAGTTACTAAAGACAGCTTTCCAGCCAGTGCAGAGGCGGTAAGAGATGGCTCCCTCCGTCTCCTCGGGATGTATGGAGGCAGTTGTAAATGGTTAGCTTATTTTCTCCGCTTCTTTAGTTCCCTTTCCAGGGAGGTTTCTTGTTCTTCCTCTGCGTGCATGGTGGGTTATTCTGATTATATATTTTCTTTGCTGGCCCTCGGGAGCCATTCCCGCGGGCAGGCCGAGCTGTGCTCGGGGACAGCGGGAGTGCGGTGCCCGGGCGCGGGTCGCCCCTGACCGGGAGCGCATCCTTGAGCCCCCCGCAGCGCCGGTCGCCAGCCGGCGCAGTCGCTTAGCCGGGGGAAGAGACACGGCAGCAGTAGAAAATAGTGAATCAAAGTAAAAAAAAAAAGGAAATAAAATAGTAAGAACAAAAAAACCCCACGCAGAGTATGAAAGCTGAAGAGGCTGAGACTTGCCGACTTTGGCATAGCAGTCACTCAATTTCAATGAGAAATCAACTACTCATTTGATTGATTTAAACCACGGGGATCGGGCCCGCGGTGTTTTCATGGCTAAATACATTTAGTACAAGTCACCCTGCAAAGTTTTTATATTTATCTATCTATTTCAAAAATAACAACAACAACAAAACCAGAGATACCTACAGTTAAAAATATTGTGCCAGCCCAAGCTGACTAGAAATTCTATTAAATTTTTTTCTGTGTCATTTTTTTTCCAGGCCCCAGAACCAACTTGACGCCGCTATGGTTCTATCGGCGCTCTCATCATCATAGTTAATTTTTTATTGTTGTTGAAATGATTGTAAAAAAAAATCTCTGTATAGGTACAACTTGTAAGCATGTCCGTAATATTAAAACTAAAAAGGAAAAAAAATACCCGCTTCTGTACTATCATCTGGGTTATCTGAGTTGTGAGGTTTTCTCGGAAGTCCAGTGAGAAATAAGTGTTTCCTTTTTTTTTGTTGTTGTTGTTGTTTGTTTTTTGTACATACCGTAAAAAATGTACATATGTGTGAACCAAATTGTACAAGAAAGTATATATTTTTGGCTAATAAATAAACTGTTGCCACTTTGACTTACACTCTCGTTTCCTCTCCCTCCCCCCCCGCCCCCCCCGAGTTGTTTTCCACCCCTAGTCCCGCCCCGCGCCGGTTACTGGTTTTCGGGGGGGCCGCGGCGGCAGCGGCTCATCCCGGGCTGGGTGTCCGGGCCGGGTCAGCGGCTGGGCCGGCCCGGCCCTTCCCGCGGCGGCGCCGCCGATCTCTGGAGCCGCAGCGCCCCCTGCAGGCGTCGCTGCCCCGTCCCGGCGCCTGTGGCGCGTATATGTGCAGATACGGGGGTAGCGCCTCGTCCCAGGGAAGTGGAGGACACCGCCGCAGGGAGCCCCGGGGACTGCAGGCAGATGATCCATGGCCCCCGAGGGCAGTATTAGGAGTGCCGCTGTTGATCCCCCACACCCTGCCCCCGGGGGGCACCGCGGAGCTGGGGAGGGGTTAATTGAAAGGAGCCTTCGGGGGTCGGTAGTGTCACCGCGGGTCGGCAGGGCGGCCGCGTTATTTCTATGCTTTTTCCCCCGTTTCGCGCATCCCAGGGGTCACTTTTGGGGTGAGCCCCACGGGCCATTCTTTACCGCTGAGCAGGGAGCGGGCACCGGGCTGCCCAAGGCGGCGGAGCCGGGGCAACCCCCTGCTCTCGGGGGTTTTGGCGTTCGAGAAAGAAATACCGGTCGGAATGGAAGCACCAAGCAGCGAGGCGGGGCGGCGGGCACACCCCGGCACGGAGCCCCGCTCCGCTTCTGATGGGCGGTCTGTGCGCCCCCCAGCCCCGGGACGGGTCGGCTGCGCCTCCGCCGGCCTCGCCCCGGGAGCTGCCGTCTCCCGTTGCGCCCGGAGCCGAGCCGCCGCCTCCAAAACGTGTAGCTTCGTTTCCTCGCCGAAAGGCTGGAAATGGGTCCCATTCGGGAGACGTCTCCTCCCGATCAGAAACCATCCCAAAGGGAGTGTTGGTGGGCGGGCGAGGGCTGCTCCCCTCTCCCTTCCCCATGTACCATCAGCAGCTGGGGCCCGCAGATGGCCGTGCGCATCCCTTCGGCTGAGGGGGAACACCACGGGCAGATAGAGCTCACGGGCTTGTTGCCTCCTGCTTTTGTTCCCAGGCTCTTCCTTCTCTGCCGGAGGGGCATGTATCCCCCCACTTGTACTCTCCTCACAGTCCTGGAACCGGCATAATTACTGTAGTGGTGATTAAATAGCTGGTGCTTTTCTGTTTTTGGTGACAGACCTCTCAGAGGGGGGAGGGTGTTGGAGCTAGGAAGCAAGAGTTAAAATGAAGTTAAAGTACAAACAGAAGCACATAGCTGACATGCTTCAAGTTTAGACAGTACAAGATATGCAAATGTGCAGGGCTGCGCAGTATTGACATTTTGAGGTCATAGTGATAGGAATGTATTATTTATAGGATTGGGTTGCACTAGGCCGATAAACTACATTTTAAATCCTAGGCGTTTGTAAGTGATAAGATTTTTATATATGTTTACACTATATATGTGTGCATGTATATATATACACACATTTTATATAATGTTTTAATGTTTGACAATTAATATTCTTCCTGGCTGGCATTATGATGGGGAGACCCCTCGCCTGGTGCCTGCCTGAAGCCTCCCTGGCTTTTGGTAGCAATGGCTGGAAGCAAAGGAGGCCGGGGAAGGGACCTGCAGAGTTTGCAGCAGTGTTGTGATCTCTGCTTTTTCCCCTCCACGTCCCCTTCCTTTCCCCATACGTCCTTCTGGCCACAGCTCATTCTAGAAACAGCATTTGCCTCTTCACAGCCCCGTGTGGCTCTCTGTCTTTCTGCCGGGAACTGTTCCCACTCTTGCCCTTCAACAGGCTCCTGAAATGGGGGAATCTCTGTGGGTGGGGAGTTAGAAAACGGATCGTTTCTCATGTAAATTTTACTCAGTCTCACTGTACTGTGTATTCCGCTTTTTCCTTAGCCAATTCTTGCTGAGGAAAAAAAGAAAAAAAAGATTAATGGCATCTAAAATGGGAGGGGTGGGGGCAGAAAAAACTAAAGGCAAATTTCCACATCCCCTTCCTCTGGGCATCCTGGTGGGTTTTCCATAGAAACTTTCACACAGTGGCCAGACAGATGCTTAAAGGGGATGGAAGAAAATAATGAGACCATGATGGGAAAACAATTGCATCCCCAGCTTTTTACCTCCATTAAAGGCTCCTTTGCTTTTACACAGAGCCCCTCGGCTCCCTGTCCCTGCAGAGCCCTCTCCCTTCACTCTGACCGTGGGGATGCTCCTGCAGCAGCAGCATGGCAGCCATGGGAAAGCCGCCCCTTGGCTTCTGGAAGTGAGAACTTGGTTTCCCCACGAGGGGAAAGAGTTTGTGCCTTTGTGCCTGCCTGGCTCCCTACCCTAATGTGGAGAAAATTCCCATTAATTTTGTGAGGAAACATTTTGTTACCCATGTTTCAACAAAACATTAAAAATCCTATGCGTGTTTTCTTCAGAAATCCCCCTCTCAGCTTGACAGCCTCCCTGGAGCCCCAGCCAGGCCTGCCCGAGACAGTGCAGAGAGGCCTCCCTCTCCCTCTCTGTTGGCTGCTCTTTTCCTGTCTAATCAATTATCTCCCTAGCTAGTCCTTCTCAAAGGTGAGAGCTCATTATGCATATTCATAAATCACAGCTCCCAGACCTGACACTGATTGATGTAATCATCTCCCTCTCGCTCCCTGTCTGCGCGGGGCCGGCCGGAGGAAGCGTCGGCGAGGAGGAGGAGGAGGCAGGAGAGGCAGGAGAAAGAGACTTCCAACTTGTCAGATCCAGTTCTGGTGGGAGCGGCCGGCCGGGCGTAGCGGGCCGTGTCAGCCTCCCCATTCACTGCAGCCAATGTGCCCATCACGACCTCGGGTAAGACAGGAGAAAGCCCTGTGAGCTGGGAAACAGCAGTGAGCTGCCTCCAGTGCAGCTGGCTGTTAGCAGACAAAATCACAAGAGTAATGAAAAGATCCAGCACAATTTTCACAATCAGGCATCAAACCATGCATTAAAATACCCTTCCGAATCTTCCATGTTAGCTGATGCACTTGCTGTTATTTTCCTTAGTTAAACCTGGTTTATTCCCATAAGAACAGATGTGTGCTGTCTGGATTCTGATCATGTGTATTTAGATATGTGATATAGCAAACATTTCCAATACCATATCTGCAGCTGTCCTCAGTAGCTATTCTGTTTTTTCTTTTTTATAAAAAAAGAAAGTAAAAAAAAAAAGTACTTGTGAACTATGTAAGTTGCTGCTGCAAGGGTTTGGGAGCAAAAGGGTTCCTCCAGCCTGGACTTACTAGCTTTCCAAACAGGAACATATATCTCAGCTATACTGGCTTCCCAATGTGTGCTTCAGCATGGCAGCGTACAAGATGCTGTTCAGATTATGTGGTTTACTTGTATGGTTAATATTTACACTTTTAAAATACCTATTTTTATCACTTTGATCAGAACCATCAGTGTACTAAAGTAATAATACAAAAATATATGCCCTGGCAATCATAACAAGATACAAATCAAAGGGAACCCTAATCAAGTACTTTTGAGAGTGTTATCTTCCATGTTAACAAATGGTAATAATAAAATTAAGACTTACAGTTTGCTTGCATTTTATCTAAGAAAACCAATAAAGATATCAGATGTTCTTTGTTTTATATGTTTGAATGTAAAGCAGAATAATGAAGAACATGTACCTTCTAAGGTTTCCTTTTCTTTATGGGCATTAACCCTTTAGGATGCCAGTGAAATTCTGAATTTGCAGAGTGAGGACAAGCCTGTCCTGCCGCTCAGAGTCTTGAGGCCCAGCTTTGTTGCAGTCAAGACAACATCTTTTTTTATTAAATGCTGAAATTGGAACAAAGCAACAATGGCCGCTTGCTAGCTGTGCATGTCCAACAGGCCTCTTTGCTATTCAGCAAATGGAAGATATTAAACAACATTTTGCTTAAAGGTACACTGAGGCCATTTCCATTAGGACATGGTGCCATTCATTTATTCACATGTTAAGTGGATGTCCTTGTGGCTAATGAGTAATAATCAACAGTGACTCCACTTTATTCCTTTGCTCCCAGCAATGTTAAATACTCTGATGGAGTCTCTTTGCTGACACACTAGAGAATATGGTTAAAAAGTGCTAAAGGACATTTTCAGCATAGAGCAGCCACATACACACGTGCTGGAAATAGCACTTTTATTGCAGTCTATTCTATTAGGCTTTGTTCCTGTTTAAGGTATGGCATGTGGAAACTGCTGATATTTATTTGAAGGTACTTTACACCTTAAAAGCCGGAAACTCTTTCAATTTGAGAGTCAATGTGATTATTGCTGGGAGATGAGCTCTCGTCCAGCTGGTTTCTTAAAAAAAGAATCAAATTGCACCTTAAGGTAGCTCTAGATTCTGAATATTGCTTCAGATAAATGTTTAGGGAAGGAGGGATTTAGAAAAGAAACCTTTTCTGCAAAAAATCTAGTTTGACATTTATTTTACAAAATAAAATAATTCCACTACCAGCTAACTAATTAATTTTATTACATCAACCATAGCAGCTTAGTGGGCTAGTAAACTGTATTAATCTATATTTTTTCCTTTACATGATTGCTTACACTGGAGTCTGCAGCTTGGTTGTCTCCTATGTCAATTCCTAAGTTTGAAAGGTATAAATGAATCATTCTTGGTCCTGATTAAGCTTAAGTTAGAAATAAAATATGTCAATCAATCTGGTTGGAAATGTTCCTGCTGTCTAAGTTGGTTATGCAAAACACTCCAAGGTGTGTAGGCATGCTCAATTAGGTCAAGGAATCTGATGGCACTCCTAGCCATAAATGTGTGTCACTCGGATTCCTCATTATTTTTAGCAGTGGTGAAAATGCATGTCAGTAGGCCAGCTAGCCAGGCTGGAATAAAATTACTCACTGGGTATGCATAAACCTGAGTTTTTAATATATTAATATCATATTTATTTTCAAGAAAAACAGTGAAAAGAAAATATCTCTCTCTCAAATATATGACTCACTCTATTGGATTTCTCAGCGATCATTAGTATAATTCACACTGGACTTGGCAATACTCAAGATACCTTAGCAGTAAAATTTAAGTGCCTAAAAACATAGATGTAATGTGAAATTAGATACAAGGAGTAAAACATTGATTTTCTCTGTTACAGTCTAACTTGCTTCCAAGAAAGATAAAGCTTCACTAGGAGATTAGACCAGCCCCATTCCACAATAATTTAATGAAAAAGGACACTTGAGATGGCTATTGAACAGCAACACTAGTGCTGGTCTTCTCAGATGGAGACTTTTGCAAGTGATTCCTACAGAAGACAATGCCAGAAATGTATGCTTGATAGACAGATTTCCTCTAGTGTGCTAAATCATAACCTGATACTAAAAGAAATGTTTCTGTGAAATTGCAGGAAAAAAAATGCCCAAAAGCAAATTTTAATTCTCATCCCTGCCCTCCTGGCATCTGGTGTAGTGGCTGAGATTACCTGAATTGGCTAAACAACCAGGGTTAAATCCTCTGGTTTTAAACTTTCAGTGCTGGTACTTTGAACCACAGTGAGACCTTGGGCTTGGGCACGAGAAATGCAATGAGAAACCAGCTAAACAGAACAGTCCAGCTGAGTTTTTTTAATGCAAAACCCCCAACCAACCAAATCTAAACACAGGGAACTGGTAAACTAAAAGTAAAACATTACTTCCAAGAACCATAGGCAGGAATAGTACCACAGGTAAGTCTGAGGCTTCTTAAAAAGGGGTTCTTAAATGTAGTGTTAAATATGGCAGTGCCCCTTTAAGAACAGCACCATGCAGCTAATATTTTCTTTACTGCCAATAAAATGCAATTAAATCTCATGAATTAATATATTCACTTCAGGAAGAATTCCCATTCTTTTCTTCAGATATCAAAATGGAGCCATCATCAGTCAGTTAAATAGGGGAATCCAGAGAGTAAGTAAATGGAAGAGCTTTCAAATGCAGGGCTGAAAATGCCCAATGAATGTGTAGGGGGCTTCAATAAAAAGATTTTGACTTGTGTTTTCACCCCTTTCCCACTTTGCTCATTGTTTATTGACACTGCTATGGACACAGTATTCAGTCCCTGCCCGCCCCAGCCCTGGGATGTAAAAATGTCATCTCTATTGTGCTGCTGGGCTCTCTTTGATGCTGCCGCAGCCCTTTGTATGCCCTTCTCAATCCCTTTATAAGGCTGTCCTGATTGTCCATACTGAACATCGCCACAAAAGCTCGTCTTATTGAGAAAATAAAAAAGTCAGAGAGGGGCCAAATGATGGGAGATTGGGCCTTTGCTGTAAAAGATCTACTATTCACATTCAGCAGTCATTTTTTTCATGCAGGAGTTAAAAAACTGGAACTGCGACTATGCCAGCAAAGCCATTTTAGCCACTTTCTTTTCAAATTCTTGTTTGCAATTAATTTTACAATTACTTTTTTTTTAAAATATATTGCATACTGCTGAGGACAAACATTAAATTCCAGAAGCAGTTGTAGGGGCTATTTTTGCCTTCCCAAAGTAAAACTACTGCATAACTCTAAAGTGCATGTTTCATCTGGGAAGTTTTGACACATTGTATGGAAATTCAACTACATATAAAATACAAAAGGGACTTCTTATGATAATAAAACAAGTCAGAAACAGACCTCATCTACCCCTCTTTTGTAGGAGTACACATAGTTGCAATCGGGTACCTGAGACTGAGGGTTTAAATTGTCAGTCTGAAAAACCTCTAGCAGTTGTTCTTCCACCTAATGCTATCCTAACTTGTACCAAGTGTCTGTGAGCAGGATGGAGACAAAGGCTGGATAAGGTCTTATTCTTTGGGAATGGGCTATCGGAATGGGAGGATGGTGATTTCATGGCTTTTGTTACTGAGGTTAGGGACTGAATTCTCTCACTGAATTAGAATAGTAACAAGTGGGACTGGGGATCTCTGGGGCTTTTGTAGTGCACTCATCTGAGAGATTGCGCTTTTCTCAGCCCTTCAGATTTATTTTGCCAAAGTTACAGGGCAATTATGGAAATGCGTCCTTTGAAGCTGGGCCGATTTCTCTTTATTTTCTCTCTCTCCTGCCCAAAGTAAAGCCTCCCTTGCCTCCTTTTCTTCAGCAAGTTGGCAGTCATTAGGCAGCGGGATTTCAAGTGGCCATTCAAACATTCTTTTGAATAGTGAGAGAAAATTTTAATAAATATGTGCTAAAAAATAGACTTTGAAGCTTTTTGGGAAGGAAGTGTAAAATAACAGCAAGGTAACAATGTCCTAGAAAAGAGGTTCTGTGTGTGCAAGGTGCTGGAACATGAAATGTTTCTCCTGAAAAGTGTCTCAGTGTGGTGGGACTGGGGCCGGTCAGTAGCATGTAGGGTGTTTGGCCAAGTGACCACCTGGGTGCTCCTGCCTTGCCACGCTGGCACAGTTGGCAGCTCTGTGCTCCATGTCCCTCACATCTCCCTAACAAGAGGCCCAGGACAAACAGAATTGTGCTTTCACACTTTGGACATTATTTATCATCAGAGTTTGGAATCTTGATGCTGCATGCGAACTAAGACTACATACTTTTAACCTTACTTGCTATACTAACGTTAAGTAAATATGCTTGAAACCAGATGGTGAGACTTGGAGCTAGGCTGTGACCAGGACTGCTTTTTACTCAGAAACTCAGTTCTGTACATCTTTGTTCACTCTCTATTCCATTTCTTTATTTGTATCAGACTATGTTTTCTCTTTTAACATAAGTTGGTGTTTTTTCTGAGCCATTTAACAAATGTTACGGGTCAAATTCAGACTTGATGTGAGAGGGAGGAAAGGCTACTGATGTTCCTGAAAGTTATATACACTTACACAGGGCCTGGCCAGAAATGTGGACCTTCCATCATCACCACAACTTGGCAGGAATATTAAGGCTTCTTGTCTGAGTTTTGTAACTGAGGTGCAAATATGTTTTTTGCTCTCTATAGAGTTTATGAGGGATCCTTGGACCACATATTCAGCACTATGGAACATAAGAGATTTGTGTTTTCTGGATGTTAGGGCTTTGCAAATTTTGGAGCAGAATATTCCTCTTAATCATGAATGTGTTTAAAAGAATGAAAATCCAATCAAGACCTCTACAAAAGTGTGCTTACAATAAAGTAATACTAATATTTCTCATGATGGATGGAGAAGGTTGAATGTCACACCTGTAACATACAGCACTGCACAGAGAGGTCTCAGCAAACAATTTTCATGTGAGCTGGGCTCAGTGGAGCTGCAGTAGGTACCACAGGAAGACCACCACCTCTCCAATCTTCTTATCCTTCTCCAACAATTCCCTTTCATACATACAAATTTCTTCCCCAGCCTCACTCAAGTGCTGAGGAGTCCTTCCTATTCCTCCATACCTTCCCCTAGACTGGGATCATCTTAAATTTTTCTGGAACTCATCCCATTATTCGGGTGAATTCCTAATCTGCAAAAATTGGATCCATTGTTTAAAAGCCCTCCAGGAGCTTCAGGGTGTCTGATTCATTTCAACGTGCAGCTGAGTCTGGTGTGCTCCATTTTGTTTGTAATAAAGAGAGGAGGACTTGTGGAATGCAAATTTAGGTTCAGGTTTGGGTACAAAACCTTAAGACAGGTTTAGGTTCTGATATGCTGGTCTACTCCAAGAACATTTCTAATCTTAAAACCCTAAAAGTAAGGTCAAAAAAGGACAAATTTGCTAATAATATTAAGAAGCTCTCTCATACAGGATGGAGAGTTGACCTCTGAAAAATGGCAAGTGACCATGTCTTGCTAGGGAAATAATCTATGGAAATTAATGCAATCCTTCCATGTCTGCCTTTGAAAAATTATATTTATTTATTTATCTATGTATTTTAAAATTTACATAAAAACCCAAACAGCACACTTACTTTTGAGCCTCAGGCTTGCCACAGGTTCTGCAAAGGGTCAGCTGGCAGCCTACAAGCCCAATACACCTCCAAGCCACTGCCTGACGTTGCCTTGCTCAGCCTTTTTCCTGCAGAAGATGGAGGAAAGCTGTCTGGGCAGCCAGGCACCCAGATCCCAAGGCTACACACTCCCTGTGAGAGGAGACATGTCTTCACACAACCTTCAGGTGCCTCCAAGAGGAGCTGGACCCTTGTCCCACAGTCGAGGACAGTTCCACGGGTCTCTCTTGTAGTGTTAGCTGTAATTACTGTATTTGCTCTAAAAAATGTCACAGTGTGACATGATGTGTGGGCTCCTCAGAGGATCTGGCTTTCTACTATTTTAGGCTTTAAACACCACCAATAATTAAAAAGACTTTGAATCATACTTTGTAATGCTGTTTGCTGAGCAGAGGGTTCACCGGCTTCCCCAGGTGAGGGCCCTTGAGCAGTCAGGCTTCTCCTCTCCAGCAGCTCCAGCCTGCAGGTGGTTTGGGGGAATGTGTTGTATTAATCTGGCCTTAAGGCCACAGAGACATAGATCACCATGACGAAGTCTCTGCCTGGAGGAAAAGGTCACAGATTTTGAATACTTTAGATATTTTGTAAGCCACTTCTGAAGATTGTAAAGAAAATGGGTTTCCATGTTCAGAGCTGTCAAAATTGACCCTGAGGATGCAATGCTTCTCTGTGTGCTTGGGTCAAAGCCCACAAATAGGTAGGGCAGGGAGCTACAGGGTGAGATCTTCCAGATGCCTTGTCTTACAGAGAATAATTCTGGCTCATCTGGGCTGGGTTTTAACCACTGGACCTTGTATTTACTCTGCAGTGCAAGCAAAACAGCAGGTCAGAGTTATGACTGTTGGTGTATTGAAGGTTTAGAAATCAAGGGATGGGCATTACAAATTATAATGTTACAGTTATGGTACAAGGGACAATGCCTCCCTACTACTTTTACA
Source organism: Pithys albifrons albifrons (assembly GCF_047495875.1). Taxonomy (NCBI): domain Eukaryota; kingdom Metazoa; phylum Chordata; class Aves; order Passeriformes; family Thamnophilidae; genus Pithys; species Pithys albifrons. The sequence continues at coordinate 11,265,758 of NC_092469.1, read as the reverse complement.
AATGGACTTTAGATATGGGTGTCTACTGTTTGACTGTCAGTAGGAAGTGTATATCTCGTAAGGCTCTGACCTGGTTATCTTCTAACCCTGAACAATTAATCACCAGCATCTCATAGGGAGTAGTTGTGCACAGCAGCATTTGGTGTCCAGCCTGTTTAAAATAATGATTTCACCTTTTCTACAACTATCAGGCTTATAAGTTGGACTACTTCTTTCCTTTAGAACAAGAACTAACACAAAATCAACCTCCTTCTGAATGGGAACCCACCAATATCAGTGTCTTATTAAAAAAAAAAAGGAAATAAAACATAAAAACTCCGTCAAAGCAGAGAGGCTTCTGCAGGAAAGTCACCAAACATGGAGGTCTCAGTTATCAGATGTGCTTCATGTAGGAGCAGAGGAGAACAGAAAGGTTCATCATTGCCCTTCCACCTGGATTGCTTGTTTCTCATGCTTGTGTCTTGCAGGAGGGCTGGGGACTTTCCCACTGTTTCAGCTGTAAGCAAGAGGAACGGTTTTGTCTGCAGCAGGCTTGTGCAAAGCTGGAGTAAGGTAGTGAAGAATCAGGCCCCATTGATTCTTTGTAGTACTGGAGTTTTGTTTTGAAGTGCAATAAAAATACAGGTGGTGGAGAAGATAATGCAGCATACCGTTCCTTTGGGACACACGGGGAGACAGTAAGAAATTCCAAAACACAGAGCGTGGGTTTTTTTCTAGCACTGATCGCAAACACTAGTTCAAGAAAACACCCAGAAGTAGTAAATATGCAAATTTGTTATGAAAGGAGAACCTACAAGTACCTGCTATGTTAGAGAATTTGTTTAAGGATATTTGATCCTCATGCTGAGTTTATCAGATTGTGGTTTAATTTGCACATTCAGGTTTATTTAGTTTAGTTTGGGTTTTTTGGGGGGTTTTGTTTGTTTGTTTTTTTAAAGGGGTTTTCCCTTTTAAAAATCTTTTCTTTCTTTTCTGCTCCAGTACTTGTACTGGAGGTATCTGCCAAGATACAAGTGTGTTTACAGTGTAATATAAATCTGGGTTGGAGAATACCAATTTCATATAAATTAGATGGCAAAGTACTGTTCCGCTATTTTGTTGTCTAAATTATATGGAAATTGGTCTTATGCAAGGAGTAAGTCCTCACAGAACAGGGCCCTTAGGCTTTTGGTTTAATTATCATAAGCTTCCATTTAATTAAACTTATTAAATGGTTTGGTGTAAAAGCAGACTATCATTTTGCAGAAGCTTTCTGGAAGAGAAAAATATTTATGCCCTAGCTGCTTGGGAATGAAACAGTGCTTTCCTTCAGAGATGTTTCCCTCAATATAAGAGTGAGGGTCACCTGGGCCATCTCCCAGGCACCTTCCAACTCTCTGTACCCAGAGGCATTTCAACCTGTTCCTTACTACAGAGCCAGTACGTTGTTTGTCCTTTCAGTTTACAGGCTAGAAATTATAGGACAGTGTTGGCACAAGAAGAAGTGGATGTAAATGAACCAAGAATGTCTGGATACTAAAAGAAAGCCCTAACCCATCAGGATAGGGAGCTTTTGGGATAGAACAAATTCCCAAACCATCCAACCAAAAAACCGCAACCCAAACCAAGCCCTTGTTTGCTTCCGACAGGTCAGCTTGACAGATCAGTTTGGGGCATTACGTAATACAGTGCCTGCATGAACTTGATATGGGACTTAATGATTGAGGAAGCCTCCAGTCTCCTGTTCATAGGCAATCCTTTTGTGAGGCTGTACTTTTCTGAAAATATGTAGCTAATGGGCTTCACCCCAAATGTGCTGATCACCTTCATATGCCACCACTGTCCATGGTATGCATCAGTTTAAGCAGGAGAGACCTTATCTGAGATGTAAATACTAGAAAAATCCTTGTTCTGATATATTTGACTCTCTATTCTATTAGAATCCTGGCTTTACTTATAAAGTCCATAACACAGACACGGGTATTACTGGCTTCTGGGAAATGTTACACTTCTTATTTAATTCAGTAAAACATAAAACTTTGTCTGGGTTGAAAAAATACACTTATTGATACTATTTCTCCAAATACACTGTTGTGGAATAGCACTATGTATTAATAGTTGTGGTACTGTGTACTGCCTCCTTTAAAAAGAATAATTGGAAGAATAATTAGCTGAACATGTGAATTGAGATGCTTCTTCAGGGGCACATGAGAAGCTGATTAATAAGAGGAAGGAGGACCACTGTGTGTCAGGGACCTAATAAATATATTTAAGGACAAATATGTAGAAAAAGAAAGTACACATTACTAATGTTGATAGAAAGCCTTAGCTGCCTAATGAATTTCAGAAATTGGTTGAGAATAGTTAATCTGTGTGATAACATGACCCTCAGGGTTAGTTAGAACTGTGAATTCTTATTCCCTTGGGGACTTAGCAAATTTCCAGAAATTCATTGCAAATTCTTACAAGGAGAAAGCATTCACAATTGGAAGATTTCATGCAGGTTTTGCTGCTGAATGCTCATGTTTCACAAACCCAAATACACTGAGATAATAGCAGAGAGTGGAACTTGATACTCTTAATTTAAATTTTCACTTTCTAATAAACAATGATGCATATCTGGATTTATTATGGGATCACATATAACTCTACTTGAAAGGAAGTGTTTTACCATAACAATACTTGATTCTTAGTTGCTCTTCTATGCTAAATTAAACTCTCTAAGCATATGCTGAAAAACAAACATATCAGTTGGTATTTACTTCATTGGATCAGGCATTTCTTACATACCCTTTAATGGGAAACTCACAGAAAACCCCACCTAACTGATATAGACTAGAGCTGTAAGGTGCTTAGTATTTGTAGTGTTATCAGTGTTTTGGGAATAATGCCAATGGGAAGGCAAAACACATTTTTGAGAGTTCAAAAGAAAATGTAGGCAGTGTAACATACTACTGACCCCAGCAGTGGTGTGATCATCAAGTTTCTTCTTCCTGAGCCAGCGGGCACCGGTGCTGCTGAGGGGGATGAAACATGTTCCTTTGTGAGCAGAGGAGGCTGGAAATGCCTTTTTTTTTTTTTTTTTTTTTTTGCTTGAGATGCTGTGTCCCAGCTGGCCTAGGAGAGAGGTGCAAAATGAAAAGGAAAATTCCTTTATGGAAGGCAGTTTTTACACCCCCATATAGGACTATTAGACTGGGATTTCCAAAAGAATTTAGGGCAGTTAGGCACCAAATCCCACTGAAAATTCCTCTGAAAAATCCCAGCTGTAGCAGTAGGTGACATGTTACAGCAGCAGGTTTTTCTTTTGAAGAACAGGATGGATTTCACTCTTCTTAATATGGATGTAAATGTGCATAAAGGGGAAAAAGAAAGGAAAGACTACAGTCAGCAGTACCATGAGTTAAAAGAATCTGTATGTTCTCATTTGTTTGGGGAATCTATAGATTCATTCATGCCCAACCTGTGCTTTTGTCCAGACTGTAATCCAGGGTTTGCATTCCTGCACAGCAGTAAAAGAGGTAAGTGAGATCAGAGGGCAATGATCCCAAAACTAAAAAGCAGACACACATTTTGTGCGTATATCTCTGACTGTATGTCTCTGACTCACACTCTAAAGTAAAGCAAGATTTGTTTGTAACAGTGACATGGATATAAACGGTATAGAAGATGTATTTTTCAGCTGATACTGTAAAAGGAAGAGCTCACCATATAGTTGTGCATAGGAGGTCCTGCTGAAAATACTTATATATAATTTAACAAAAAAGAAGCTTTTGTACTAAGAAATTATGGCTTAAAGCTTTCTTATTTGGGAAAATTCCAGCCTTTGTGTTCATATCCCAGTTATTACAGTAAAGACTTCCAAATGGGAGGTATTTTAGAAGAAAACAGTACCAGAGTGATAAGGGTACTGTGCTTATTTTTCTTCAAGCAGTGGTATGCTTTTAGTTTGAGAAGGAATTTTAAAAGGTTCTAGATGAGATGGTAAAAATCAAACATATTCTTATAATATTTATATAAAATATGTCAAGAAAAAGGAATAACAGGCGTTATTACAAAACATTGCCTGAGAAATAAGAACAATGGCAGGGCCAGATCTCCTTGACCACAGCTTGATAGAGCAAAAAATGTGTGAATATGTCTGCAGTACAAGACGATAAAAATTATTTCAGAAACACAAGGCTTTTGCTAAATATGAACCTCTCCTTTGTCATTCCATGTAACTGCCCATTAAACATGGCTTTTATTGGAGGATTTATGCATTAGAAGACTTGCATGGATTGCTATTGCTAAAATTATGCACACTGGCCAAACCAAGGTAATGTCTCTTGTCTCTGGACTTAGTATTTCCTACTATGGCATCTTTTCCTGCAGGATATTAACATACAGATAACATTAACAGAAAGAAAATTTATTAGCAATGACAGAAAGGCAAAGAAGATTGGTGAGTAAGATCCAAGGGTATGAGGGGAAAGATCAAAAAACATCACAGAGTCTATCATCAGTCTGTTCCTGGGTACCTAGGAGAGAAAGTGAAGCTTCAAAAAGATGAGAAGAAAGCTGATGATGGGTGACAGAAGCAGCTCCTCTCCAGGACAATGACAGAACAGTAATTATAGACAACGATGACATGTGATGGAGAGCTTTACCTTCCAACTTTACAGGAAACGATCTAGGCAAAACACATGTATCAACACACTCTGATGGGAGGGAAAGGGAAAGAAAGGAAAGGTGAAACACGTCCTCTGCCACAGCCCTATCACCATGCTTATGCTATCAGGAGTGAGGATAACGCAATGCAGGAGAAGCAAATAGATGTGTTCCTCTGCAGAAGACAAGGGGGCACTTCAGAGCTAAATGTGTGCTGGCTGGGCAGTCCCTGTGTCCTGGACAATGCTTGGGGCTGCGCCTGAAGGCCAAGCCTTCCTCTTATCATGAGACACTGGGAACCTGCAAGAATGGCAGATCAGCACTGATTTCTGCCAGCAATGATCTCAAAACGTATGTACTTATTTCAGTTTGTATTAAATATATTTACAGTCCTTCCTGTAGGCCAAAGACTACCAAGAGAGCATCAGAGGAAATGTTTGAGTCACAGACACCCCTCTAGAAACACGGACCAACAGTGTGGAAATCCAGCCGACAGCCCCTTCCCACAGCATCCTGCTCCGTGCACCCACAAGCCAGAGCAGCAGCAAAGCAGCACACGGAAGTACCACTTCAAGAAGGGGTTTTGGTATCCCACTTGAAATACATGGGCAGTGCATGGCTCTTGACTCACACATCCTGCTGCTCACACACTGCCCTGCCCAAGGTCAAGGGCATGTGGGTGCCCAGGTGGGAGCACCCTGTTGATGCCACTGTCTCTTGCCACATGGTGAGGAAGAGAATCAGGGCCCCTGTACAAGCATCAGTAACCCAAGAGCCCCATTGCCAGCTCTATCGAGAAAGTGCAGTGAATGTCCAAAAAGAAATGAATGCAGAAATTTTCCCTGTTTGCATGCACACACACGTGCTCGCTCTCACACACACAGATACTATAAGGCCCCATAAAAGATCAAAAGCAAATAAATGAAGCAAATTAATGAAAATGAAGGGAAAGACTGTAATCACACCCAACCATGCAAAAAAAAAAAAGCTCCAACCAAATTAGTATGTAATGCACTACTTCAGACAGATGTTTGAATAGGAACAAAAGGAAATAAGGAGGAAAACCATACAATGCTGGCTTGAGTACTTTGAAAAAAAATAAAGGATAATTTCCCATTTAGCCTGGAGCAGAAATAAGGCCACATTCTGATCCATTCTCCCCATTGCCTTCAACAAAATCACCGTCCAGCCTCTGCAATACCATCTGAGAAACATGTTTTCTGAACAAAAACGGGCAGGGCCATGTCTTGCAGAGCTGTGGGCTCCTGGGCATGGTTTAGCAGTTAACCCAGGCACAGGCTTCTGCTAGACTCTCACAGTACTTTTTTTTCTGCTCCTCTCTAACTATTATTGCCCACAATTTTTAACCATGAAAATCTCAAGTGATTTCTTTAATATGCAGAATCTGGGAACATTTGATTCCAGCTGTGATCATAAAGAGATAAACAAATTTCTGCTAGCATGAGAGCTGCAGTGGGTAACTTTAGGGAATGGCCATGGCAGCAATCATGGTACAGAGCACTGCATCTGCACCTGCACAGGCACAAATGTTGCCTTCCCAAAACTGTACAAGTTTCTTATTCTATGTATTTACTTGAAAAAGAATTGAATATCTCCCTGTTTGGAGGGAGAGGGTACACACAGTCACCAATGATTCCCAGCAGTTTCATATCTTCTGCAGTTTCTGGCATCAAAATAATCAGTTTTATTGCATTCATGTAACTGGTTTCAAATTTACTCCTTTACGACACACTGTATTGGATTTGGATTTATACTAGTAAATTGTAAATTCATCACTGTAATTTTACTATTTTAGAATCTCATTTTTAGATACTAGAAATCTATGATGTAAGATGTAATATATGCAGCAGATAAATAAAATGGTCTTCTTGATGGTGTCTGATACTGTTAGGAAACAGGAGGATTTTGGAGTGAAACCAGTTGTTGAAAACAAACCAAACCAATTTTCCAGAGAAGACTTACATTTTTGAAACTCCGCTGCCTTTCTTTACCTTGTAATAAAAATAGCCACATGACCCAGCTGTGCAGTGACTTGAATGTCCTCCTGTGATCTGGGTTGTCCCTTGATCTGTAGCATCTCCAGGTCTCTGCTGCACATGAATTTTCTATAGTAGACTACCGTTTATCTTTCCATACTGACTTGAACTCCTGTTTCCTCATGCAGAAAGGCTTTTCCATTAGCATAAGAGTCTGCATTACCCACCTTGTTGTTTCTTAGTTTAAGTTCTAGTGGGTTCTCTCCTCCACAGAGAAGCATTGTCCCAGCCATGCTGATGGCCAGCCTAAATTATTTACTGGTACCATGGAGGGCGCACTCTGGCTCAACAAGCCTCTCATCTCCCAGAGGGGCAGGGTCATTAGTGAACCTCAGAACACAGACTGTCATATTGTCTTTAACATGAGATCTTGGCCATCACAGTTCTCTCTACTGCTTTCTCAAGAGATCCAGGAGGTGCCAGGAAACACCAAAACCTGCCCATTTACTGCCTGTATACATCAAAGCCGAGACTTACCTTGCTGTTGGGCAGGAATGATGATTGGGTCTCTTCAAAAGGGGTTTCGAGACTGTATGAAGGATTTCTTGTCCAAACAGTAAAAGCAGTTCTTGACTCATCACACCAGACTGAGCAAAATGCCTTTTGGAAGCAAACAAAGAGGTTAAAGACTTTCCCATCCACTGCTTTGAATGTGTTTGCAATTAGCTCAGATGCAGGACTTCGTGTGCTGTCCTATCTGCACTTTGAATCTCTGAAGAATTGGTGAAGAAATTTACTCCCTGAGTGGCAAGATCATGAGTTTGCATACTGTGAAAGGCTAGAGTCCAGAAACAGAGCCACAAAGCTGAAACCTCATCCCTCCATATCTCAGTTACATCTGAGAGCTGGGAAAAGGGAGAATAGCTTATCAGTAATTTTATACTCTAGAAGTACAAGCCTAACTCCTCCATTGCCATGTATGAGAATTACTCATTACACTACCAAATCAACTAAGAGTATTATTCTGCTGTTGCTCTGTTATAAATGAGGCTGAGAGGCACCAGAGATCTGGAGCACTTGTGAGAGTCACAGTGACACCACTACAAATTGTCTTGTGTTTTAGTTATCAAGGAAGGCAAAGGAACTGGCCCTTGCCAAGTATGCTGCTGCTGCTGCAGCAAGAATGCTTGTGTTTCCAACCTGCCTTGTTTATAAAGTTATACATTTACTTTGGAAGTCAGTTGAGCTATCATAGATCTGAACTTCATGTAATTAGGAGAAAGCATCAGGTGATAAAAATGCAGAATATGTTCTAGCAAGTGAGGCCAGCAGGGTTTGATGGTCTCAACTGGAAGGAACAACATAGAACCAGAAGAAGTATATTAAACAATAAACTTCATAAAACACAGTTATCTGTGACACCCATCTTGATGGGCTTTAAAACAATATCATAATTTGTCTCTCCTGTCCTGCTTCCTTTTACTATCTGTCCAGATTCTTTCTCAACCATGCAAATACTCTTCTATGAGCTGGTAATCCTTACTTGGTCCCCAAAGAGATGACTCTGTAGTTTGGGTTTTTTATTAGTTTGGTTGTGGTTTTGTTTTTGTTTTAATTTTTTTTGTGTGGTGTCTCTAATGTCATTGGTTTTTTATTATCTTATTTTAAATAATATCTATTCCCTGATGCCAAAAGATAAACATGACAACTCACTCAAATCATTAAAGGCTTATTATTAAAAATTAAAATACTGAATATGTTAATTAAAATATTTAATATTTAATGCATTGTGTGCGTCCATTATTTTACACAATGCACCAGGATAATACTGAGATGCTCTTAAAGTGAATATACTCAGAGGCTCGGTTTTTGTTCTAATTGCAAGAGTATGGAATGGAAACTTAACAGAATAGCAGATAGAGAAATTAACTGAGAGAGAAAGATGCCCATGAACCTCCATTTATGCCCAAACTGTATATATTTTTTTAAAGTTGCATCAATTTTTTGGGGAAAAAATCTATTTGATGGAGTATATACATATTTGCTTGAGGCAACAACAAAGTATGGAATTATATTATACCAAAATATTTTTGTAATTGTCCCCAAAAATCAGTAATTTTCTGATTCTGTATTAGATCATAATATTATACTCCTTTTACCAGCTGAATATACATCTGGGGCCAAGCAGCCCTGAAAAAGTATTTATGCTAATTAAAAATAATTTCTTTGCAAAAGTTTTAGTCTTAGCAAACAATTTAAACTTAATGTGCACCTCTGAATTTACTTTTCTTCTTATGTCAAGAAAGTATTTGCAGCAACATTGTCATTAGGCAGTTATGTTTGTGATATTAGGTACATATGATGGCAATTAGAGGCAGAACCTCTGAAAATCCTGGTTGTATACTCAGGCATGGATATAGCTATTTTAAGCAGATTTATACTTAGGGCATCAAAGAATGTCACAAAGAGAAGAAAATATGGTAACTGTTGCTTTAAATTATAGCTATCATTACTTCAAAAGGATATTCAATCAGAAACCACTGCAGACTTAAACTATTTATGTCTTCTGACACTGAAAGGAAAGTAGGCAGTTTCAGCCTGTCATCTCTTAATTTTTTTTTTTTAATAAAAGTACTGTTTGGTCTAAGAAACAAGTTGTAAGTCCAGGAGGAATGAGTCAGAACAGGTCTCCTGCTTGTTTTTGACCTTTCCCTGTCTGTCAACCTCATTAAGTATTGCAGGTTCTTTCCTAGTTATTTTACAAAAGCTATTGGGAAAATGAAACAAACCTGTGCAATGGTACTGCTTTGGCTGCTTGGACATAATACTCAGCAGTGTTTGCCCAGCAAAACAGTTCATGTGCCAAGTAAAAACTAGAAGTTGTTTCAGGAGTTAGATAAAGTACAAAAAAAAGCTGCCATTTTTTTGTATACCTTCTACCCCTTCCTCTCCAGATGTACTCAGTGTACTGAGAAAACAGTGACAAAGAAGTGTATTAGAGTTAATTAAAAAAACCCAAAAGCACACACACACCTAAAAACTAGTGGAAAAGATGTCATGACAAGAGAGGGGTGACGAAGATGTGTCCTCCACGCAAAATACATTCCTTAAGTAAAATGAGCACCTCATATTCCCAGCTGCAGGGAAGAAGGCAGACAAAGAGGTCTGCAGTTAGAAGATGGGTTGGTACAGAGGGGAATTTCAGATAACTTTGTGGTCCAGGCTTTGGGAGACCAGCCAGTGGAGTCTGAGTAATTATGCAGGGCAGATGTAAGCAGCTCACAGTAAAACTCATGGGGGCTCCTGTGTTATGACAAAGCAATATGTAGTTTGAATTTCAACATGTTCATTACACAGATATAGGTACAGGAAGCAGGAGCAAAAGAGGCCAAATCAAGAATCAAACCTGTTTTGCGATTTCCAGAGAATGACACCATTTCTGAAGAACATTTCAATTTTGAACCACGCTGGCCAGAACCATAACAGTGACTGAGGACTTCTGTCAGGGTCTCTTCATTATGGACAGCAATGTACCCGTAAGCAGTAGAACCCCTCCACAATCTCACTGATTTCTCTGCTCCCAGTATAGCTTGTTTAAGATCCAGATACCTGGTGGAGTAGCACGAGCCAGGATCGCAGCTCAGTGCAGGGCAGAGGAGTGGCTCAAAACATAAAAAGGCAATTCCCAACACTGCCAACTTCAGGAATGTGCTGCAGTGTTCCACGGCAGCTGGTCTGTGGAATGTCCAGCTTCATGGACTGGGATTCCTAACACCACTCTCCACATCCAGGTGCTGAAACCACACTGGTTCTGCTTTGTGTTGTTCCTCTGTGCTCTACAGTGAGAGGGAAGTCAAAATCACACAGTTTCAGCACAGAACACAGGACCTGACATTTAGAAAAATGTCCAGTAAAAACAAGCAAAAGAACCAACCAAGCCACTTTTTCATTGCTTGCATTTTAGCTGTATTTCAAAACATGCAAGTAGCATTTCTCACAATTTGCTACTGTGATTTTTTTAAAAAACCCTTTTCTTGGTAGAATCTATTTGTGAAAAAACATTCAGAATTTTCACCTTCCCTTTCCAACTTTGCAGTATCAACCAATTAACAAGTAGTTTGTACTGTTTACAGATTTGTACCAATTATCACAATGAAAAAGCAAGTTAATAGACCCACATCTAAATAAATAAGCAGTCTCCTGTTGACATCTGTTCTCAGCAAAATTACTGACAGTAGTTTGTCTGGGCACAGAGTCCAGAAAAATTTTCCCCTAGCAAAATTCATGTGCTTTTCGGTCTGAAACATTGTCTCAGCTAGTTATTTTTTCCTGCAGGATCGAGAGTACAAAGACTAGGCAGCAAGAGCAAATATCTTGTCTCATGTGAAGCAAAAAAAAAAAACTACTAATAGCAAAATGTCTGAACTCTTAAAAAGGAACTCAAGACATAATGAAGAGACCAAAGATGCTACACAGAGGGAGTAGCTGACAAATAAGCACCTAAATGGCACTAAACCCAGAAAAATAGGATCAAAACCTTCTAAATGTTTAAATCCACAAGGCCACTGTGCTTTCCCAAGTATTTTCTCAATGTCTTAGGCTACCTCCCTGATGATAGCTGGTCTCACTGGAGACACAGATGGCACAAGGCTGTTGGACCCAAGCGCATAGTCCATGCACTGAGTGACAGAGAAGACGCTGCTGCCAGTCACAAATCTGTCTTTTCATTACAGGTAACTACTGCTTTAAGCAAATTGTTTCAGGGATTGGAATGTAGCAATAACTGATCTAATTAGTGTAGGCTGTAATTTAGAAGGGTTCATATGTCACATACATTATGACTCCTGGCTATTACCGAAGGACTCATTTGTAGTACTCGGAATTAATTTCTCTGCACACATATAACGTCACCCATGTAACTAGTAAGTAGCTTTAAGATGATCTGACATATTTAAAATGTCTGACTTTGAGCAGGGTTAAGTTGCCAGACAGTAATAAACAAATCAGCAAATTGTACAGATTTACTTCTTGCCAAGAGAAGGAAAAAATTTAATGGCTACTTGAGACTGAAATGGCAAGTAAACTCTGTGACAAAACTACAAAGGAAACCAATAAATCATGCCAGAGGAAATATATGCCATAATTAAAGACAAACATGTACAAACTTGGCAGAGACTTTGCATTTCTGGGTACAGTACCTGTTTACTTCATGGAACATGGAAAAAGTTTAATGGCTCCATAAGAGAAGTCAGTTATTTATTATTTCTGCTCTAAAAGCCCCCATGAGCCTTCCTTCAGGAGGAAAGCAAGCCTACACTTCAGGTGAGAAACCCAACCATGTAAAATACAGAACAAGACAAATGCATAAAAGTGGATAAGTAGGTTTCAGTACTACAATGATGAAGTAAAAAACAGGTTATAATTAAGTTTAATTTGGTAATCTAAAAAGGTTACCAATATAACCTCTATTATTTGTTTCCCTTCAGAGTTCTCTCACTGTGTATTTCATAGCTTTTTGTTTTATAGTCTAAAAAGTTCATTCCCACACAGATACTATGTACAGGTACATAGCGTCTAAATTAAAAAAAAATTCTTCTGGAGAGCACTTATTCATGTGCTTAACATTAAGCAGTCCTTAGAGCTCCTGCTGCACCTTCTTAAATCAATATTAAAGCCTGTGTTAATTTCGTTTGTTCATGATCCCCACTCAAAGGAAAAATGCTATCATGACATTAACATTAGTGACTTCTGTGACATTCTGTTCTAAACACACTGATCTCCAGACCTGATCTAAAATTAACTGAAATGGATTAATTCTTTACCTACTTTCATATGATTTGCACTGGACATGCCTTCTTTGTAGGAGTCATAACTCAAGTTATTTGTTTCTTACCTTCCTTTTGAAAGTTTGAATTTTACAAAATTCAGTTTATAAAGTAGAATAACAGAATTAGATTCTGTACACAGAATACAGCATTGCTCAATCTGAAATGTCAAGTTGTGTATGAAGCCAACAGGAATATGCTGCAGCATTTTTTCCATTGTAAAATGTTTCAGGGGCTTGAAGCATCCCTGGACTTAAATCAGAAACTTTAAAAATTATTTTTCAAAAAAAATTTCCCCTGGAAAGGTAAAGATCTAACTGGATGACTTCCATTACTTTCAAACACAGATGGGGGTTCAATAGCTCTTAAATGTTTTTTTAAAATCTCAGATATAAATTTAATTTTCAGATACAAATTAGATTCCCATTCTCTTACAAAAACTTCTCTAATGCTGTTACCTCTGGTATCCTTTTTGATTGTCTAGGTATCAAATATATTTCTAAGTGGGTACCAAAACAGCTAGAAAGACTGACTGCATTTAGTCTTTAATTAAATGCTGATGGATTTCCTTCAATAGCATTAAGCTCAGAAGTGAGAAAACATAATTAAATGATGTTCCTACGCAGGCAATGATCAGTATTCTTGCATGCAAGGTGTGGTAGCAGAGTAAGCTAAGGATTACTTCTCAGTTTTAGTATTCATATTAAAGTTCTCATAGCTGAGAAGCTCTATTTTGCATGCATGAAATATAAACCAGGCAATTGTCCTAAGGATGCAGTGGATTTATTAAAGTCCATTAATCTGATTAATAATTGGATTGCTGACAAGTTAAGTGTCTCAGTGCTGTTAAAACTAAGTATATTTTAAATGTATCTGACTTCCTCCCATTATCTGTCATCTCATTGAAGATGTGGGCAAATAAAAGGTTGTTGTCATAAGAGGTTGCTACCCTATGGAAGCCCAGATATCATTAACAAGCAGAGAAAACCCCCAACATGAAGAGCTGGTGGAATGTACAAAGTTTTCAAAGATACTGAGGAAAGGAACTGAATGACAGCAGAAAAGGAGGACTGTTAAGGTTAATCTTTAACACTCCTGTTCTAAATGGAAATATTTCCAATGCTAGTGAAGTCCTGCAATTTCCACGTGTATATCTAAAACATTCCTTTGTGTGGACATGTTCTACGTGATGTCTTGGCAGAAACCAAGAGACACAGACTCTGATCTTAGCTCCGCCACTGACCCGCCCCATGACCCCAGATAAATCATTCCATGTTCTGTTTCTCTTCTTACTTTTGCCTGTCTTGCTTCTTTAGAGTACAAGTTCTTCACATTAGGAGCCAACCTCTAGTTACCTTTTTGTCTGACATGTTGCAACCCCGATCTAAAATAGTCTCTAGGAACTTTTGAAAATAATAAAAATAGTGGGGAGGAGTGAATGGTCCTGATATTCCCAACCATTATTCCATCCCAGGAAATACACCAACATTGGCACAATTACACCTACAATACATCATAGTGCATGTAGCTATGAGCTAGGGGTTAGAGAAGCAGTCATGCCTTAGTGGGGGTACAGGTTATAAAATGGACCTTTGTAGTCTTTACTGCTCCCTGCTGGAAGTCTAATTAACATTGAATAATAAAGTTATATTTCCATATTGCAAGCATTGTATGAAGACCACAAATTCTAATAAACTGAAGAGCTAAAGGAGCCATTCTTTGTCCTTGACTCCTTTCCCCTGGCACTGTGCTAAATACAAAGGTAAAGAAAATGTGTACTCACACTAGAATAAGGCATAGCTGCAAGTTAGGACAGTTTTTAGAGGTGGCATCTGCTTGTTTGGAGGGGTTCAAATTCACACCTCAGCCACCACAGAAAAGCACTCAAACGATCAGTGTAATTTATCCAAGACTGGACATTCTTCTTCTTCCTCTTGAGGCTTTGTGTCATAGAGGATTGACCCTCCTCTGCTAGTTTGGGCCTCAGACTTGGGAGATTTAAATCCTTCTCTGACTTAGAATCTCCATTAAGCACACAGTCTCTTCATAAGGGCAAAACTCCAGCAAGGCTCTGTCTAGCACCTCCTAAATTTTCCTTACTCAGTGTGCTGTCTGCTGCAACTCCTACTCCAGATTACCTCAAAGCAGCTGACCTGGCTGCGTCCCTCTTACACCCTCATTTTACCAGGAAGACATGCTCAGACATGACCTTAGCAGTGGTGATACACAAGGAATAAGGTAAGAAAGCCAGTCCCACTCTCCAGCATGAAGATGGACAACCTGTGACACTTGAACTTCATGGCATTCCTCACTACCACCCCTGTCTTCACCAGTATTGCCATAGGCCTCCTTCAACACAAGTTTTGGTTCCCTGGGAACTTCAGCAGAGCTATGAAAGCTGCCCTAAGGATTTTAAATAAATTAATATATACTTTAAATCACTAGGACAGACTATTTATAAGATTTCTGTGTTACTTTTGAGACACATTAAAAAAGCAAAGGAAACTAGTGGCAGTTTTGGTAAACAGCCTTTACTAAAGAAACTGCTGTGGCCCCACTCAGAAATACTGAATAAGCCTTACTGTAAGACACAGGAAACTCACAGTTTTCAGCCTTTCCTGCCTTTACCCTTCCTCCTTTTCTTAAAGTAAGCTTGACCTAGTGTGACTCCGAGAAGTTACCTGCTGGGCACATCAGAAATATATCAGTAACTAGAGAATGAGGAATACATCTCAGACTATGGAATAGAAACCATAATGAAAGCTTTACCATTATGAATATTAATGTTGGTACTGTCTAAGTTAAGACAGTTACAGACTGGAAGTTTCAGCTGCTGCCCTTAGTTTGTGTAAGTAGGAATATCAGCAATTCATCCTGTGGAAAGCAGTACTTCAGCCGGTAGAATTGTAAGAGAAGAGCAAGAGAAATTGAGGCCTTTTGTCTCCAGTTACATGTCTAAGGGCTAGAAAAACCCTACTTCCTTTTTTTTCCCCATCTGTAAAAAGCAAATAAAATGAAACAGAAGGGAAAAAAAGCCTCACCAACAACATAGCAACATGACAGTGATGTGTATAATGATCTCTGGCAGCGTAAGATAAGATCACAGCCCTTGGGACTGTTGGAGCCTGGAGCTAACGGACCCCTGCTTTGGGGAAACACTAGAAGCGTACAGAAAAAAAGTTCAGTTCTCATATTAAAAAGAAAGGAGAGGTATGTTGCTAAATCTATTCCTTCTGAAGAAACCTTTGAAAATATAAATGTATGAAAACATCTTAGTCACTGCTGCATCCGTGAGTGAGAGATCCCCTCTGCTCTCACCAATAATACCAGGAAAGGCTGCTCTACTCCCAGTTTGCTCCAGGAACTATGCTGTGCTTAGTTAATTCCATCAGGTTTTTTTCTGTACAGGTCACCATGCAGATAACATTCTCCTGTTAAAGTCACTGTAATTGGTTTGGATTTTCTTAATGCAAACTTATGCATAAATTTTAAATCAAGCATAAAATGAAGGGGGTTCATCTAAATTACTACTTTCACTATCCTAGCCCCAAATCTCCCT
Organism: Pithys albifrons albifrons; assembly: GCF_047495875.1. NCBI lineage: Eukaryota > Metazoa > Chordata > Aves > Passeriformes > Thamnophilidae > Pithys > Pithys albifrons. Next base: position 11,249,748 of record NC_092469.1, on the reverse strand, counting down.
CAGACCTTGCGAACAAGCCTGTCCTTTCATAGAGGTTGTTTGAAATCAACAATTTTGTTATTTGTAAGATAACTGAATGAAAAAAAAAATCTGTTCTGTTCCAAGAAACTTAAAGTCCACAAGCAGCTTTGCTGTTTCTATTGATTTTAGATGGAAGGTGTGAAATACTATGACTAAATGTCAGTACCTCTGAAAAATCAAGTTATTTATGGTTCTCTTTGGTTGGATTAGTTTCTCTAAATAATTCCTTGTTTATCTGTGTTAATGTTTGGACTAGTGCAGTGAGAGAGAACAAGATGGGAAAAACTTTCTTTTTTGGGGTGATATTTAAGACCATGACAAACTGTGCCCTGGCCTCTACTGAACACTGAGCTGTTATGGAAATCCAACTCTTTCCTTGGGTGATGAACAAAGAGAAGCCATGCTCCTGGTTAGCTGAAAAGAACAGAACAAAAAAAAAACCAACAGAGGGTTGGCAGACCCATGCATGTTTGAGCAGAGGAAAATACATGATAAACAAATGTTGAGTGGGTGGAAGGAGCAGGGAGCAGCAGTTCTGTGAATCACTTCCTCCCCCAAGGCCTTGCTGTCATTAGGAGTACAGGTGTGTGGTTTTAAAAACACATGTTGTCCATACTGATATTTTAACAAGCATTAGTCAAAGCAGTAGCAGTTCTAACAGGCATTTACTGGTCAAGATAAACCTTAAGCTCCCTGCTCTGGGTTGTCACAGTCAGCTAACATGTTAAAACTGTTGCTGCTTAGTCCAAGAAAGGATTTTAACGTGAGTTAAAAATAAAGTCCTTTTTGTACATGCATGACTTAAGAGAGAAGAGTCCAAATCCCTTCATCCAGCAAGAAAAATAGAAAGAAGAAGCAGAAAAAGAGGATTAGAAACAGCATATGTGCTCTATCCTCCCTGTTTATTTCCCAAGATTTTATTTCGCTTTGCTCCACTTATTGAGTGTGCCACTGGATATTGGCCCAATTGATTTCTGTATGACCTTTCAAATCAGGCCCATATACAGAATGGGGCCAAATCATGAATTTCTGGAGCCAAGTGCCCCCTGGTAAAAGAACAGGTGAATGTTTTACAAAGCAAACTCTTCTGAATATGGCAGTTAGCACCAACTCAAAACCTGTCATCTCTTTAAAAGCATTAGAAACAGAGAATGAGGCAGATGCTCTCACATCCATCCAGCTCTGCCACTGGGAATAGATCAGAAAAGCTCTCTGGTGTTTTCTGAGGTGTAAGATGAGGCAGAATTTGCCCCAAAAGCATAAAAGCAAAGTTTACGTCCATTGCCATGCAACTGTATTACACTAATACTGAATTTAGAGCTCAGTGTCTGGTACTAATCACTCATTCTGAGTCAATTTGAACGTAACTCTCTCTAGAGGCAGCAGAAGTCTAAACTGAAACACTGTAGGAAATAAAATGTCATTTAACTGGAGAAAGGAAAGAGCCTAGTGAAAGTAAGAGAGTTTGAGGGGCACTCCTTTCTGCTGTTATTTGTCATATATGACACAGGAATGTTGACATCATCCTCTGATAAATGACACTGGCACCTGCATCAGAGAGATATTCTTCAGCAAAATAGAAGTCTGAAAATCCAGCAGCAGGGCACTACTAGTAGGTTCCAGGAGCTTGCAAGAAAGGAAAGATAGATGATGGTAATTTTCTTCCAAAGAGAAACATAAGACTTTTTAAGAACCATTCCCGTTAGCTTCCCCTTCTGCTCCCTCTGGGCTTTGGGAAATGGTTCTGTTTTCTAAATCTAATAGTATCTTAGACATGAGCTATACGTTATCCAAGAGCTAACTTGTGGCACTCATGACACCACCCAGTCCAGGGCGATAAGCATCAGTGGAAAGCTCCAGAAGGCATTCCCATGACAAGGAGCTTCAAAGGGGTCAGATTGGCCTTCTCTTGTCTTAGGCCAGTTAGAGATGTCAATGAACAGACTATTCTAGCAGTAATCCTTCCAAATTTAACCTTTGCATCCACAACCTGTAATGCAGAGATTTTTTCCTCTCAGAAAGAGGAGGAATACACATCTCCATCCCACTCCTGTATGCTGTACAGCTGCAGGGTGGGTTTGTGGCAGAGGAATTCTCTTGGGAAACTTCTGCACAGCCACACAAAGGTAACTAAAGAAGTCTTTTTGTCACATCATCTTGAGACACATACATCACCAGTTTTCCGTGTTGAAAAGCTGAAGACCAGTGGATTAACTGTAATTGTGAGGAAAAGTCCTGATACTCTTAAAATTGAAAAGCAAATAGATGTGTTTTCTCTGTCAGATTTTCCATTTGGTTGGTTCATGGAATTTATATGCAGCTTGATTTTTCTTCTAATTGTATGATTTATTAATGCCAGAAAAGAAGGCAAAAAAAAATCTATTTGATTTGGAACAGCAGGTTTGGAAGGCAAGCATACAAGCTTCGTGACCAAGGTATCCTGGTTCATTATCAGGAAATCTGTGTTACATGCCAAGGACCTGCCCAGCTACTGGCCAGTCCCACTTTGTTCTAACTTGATAACTACTGTCCAGTCTATTTACCACTTGCCATCTCTAGGGATCACCACGCAGTGATATGGACTAATAGCCCAGCAATATGCCAAGACATATCCTTTTCATCCCACACAGCCAGCACTGTCTTCCAGACCTCTGAGTGCATGAGGGGGGCTAGAACCTGGATGAAGAACAGCTGGCTTAAAACACAACCTGACAAGCCAATTCTCTCTGAAAGGAGAAAACACTGGAAGAATGAGGCAGTACATGGGCTAACCTTCATTTGCAAGACTCATTCTCCAGGACTGTTAAAATATTATGCTGCTTTTGGCTCTTACTGAATCCATCTTTGGTACTGAGCACTGGAGCAGAAGCAATCCCTTCACTCTTGATTCTCCTTCTGGGATAACAACCCCACATTCATGTCTTCAGTATTGTCAGGTTGGATTGTCATAACCTGGTCTGTGCAACAGATTCTCCAGGAAAATACACTTTCATCTTCTAATCTGGAAAGCAAAAGAGAGCATATCATACCAATCTGCTCTTCAGACTGCTTTGGACTAGACACTTGTTAATTAAGCTGCAGGCTTGTGACTGGTGAGTCCCAGCCAGCTGGCCTGGTTGTCTTCCTCCTCAGAAAGCCCAAGACTTTCTGCATCATAGTGAAAGGTGAATGGTAATCCCAGATGCTGATCCCTTGACTTGATCGGGTCAGGTCAGCCCCATTTGAAAAGGCTGCTTTTGCAAAAGGCAAGTCATTTTACCACATCATGGTGCACATGTTATGGCTATGGTCATCACAAAACACAGAGATGCAAGTTTCATACTCAAGCAAATACCAAAATTTAAGTGCTTAGGTTTGGCTGAACAACTTTCAGCAGTGTGTTCTTAAGAAGAAAACAGTAACTTCAGGGACTGACAGAGAATGTGAATTCTTACAACGGTGGGAAAGGCAGGAGATTATTTTTTATTGTATACATTTTCTTCAATAAAATATGGACATTTATTATCCTTATAGTCTTGATACTCCTAAGATCTTTCCTGTAGCAAACTATTACTTGATTAGTTTATAATGTTTAGAGCACAGCAATGATGACATGATTTTTTTGTAATGAAGATAAATATTGTCTCAGAATGTCAGAAGGCACCACATCACCCCTTAAGTGTAATGATTTCAAAATACCCTAAAGAAAAGTCTTCTGGACTGGTTGCAGGAAGATACACATATGCACACACGTCTGATTTTGATTAAAATACAAGTTACTGAAAGGTTCAGTTCAGTCCAAGACTACAATCAACTGTTCAGCTCCATATATTTCAACACAGAGTAAGGGAAAAAAAGCCCTCCTAGGACTCTCCATATTCCCCATGCATTGTCCAGACAATGATCTAATAACAGCAGTGACTTTGGGGGATATTTGTTTATCTGCTCTAAGCCCAGTTAAGTAACACAGAGGTAACATGGTGTTCACTGATGTTCTGTTGGACCAAGACATGTTGTGCTTGTAACTTTATCCTAAAGGAGGCCATTCATAGCAGGCATTCAGGAATGCTGCAGAAGTGGTAATTTGAAGATGGTTGCAAACACATTTGTGGATGTAAATGAGGTACACACAAGTCTTCATATCTTATCTCAATAAATCCAAGTATAAAATGGAAGGGCTGGAGAGCTGAGGGTTTCTCCCAGAGTGGTGATGCTAGACTGATTCTTCATTCAGGCAATGGGGGGTTTCTCTTGATAGTTTTGATTATTGCACTCCTGGTATCAATCGGAAGTGCAGAATCAGACCCTTAGCACTGGCAAAACTCTATGCTCAATCTTCACTGACCTCTCATTTGAAAGTGTGCTTAGACACAAATGTAAAACACAGAAGGTTAAGGAGATGAGGGCTAGAAGGAGGAAAGCTGAAGGAAAATATGTTATAAATATGAACTAGCTCATATAAAAAAGATTAAGTATAAAAGACAGCTTTCTTGTAATGTCCAGCTGTTTCTCCTAAATATTTCTAGCAAACCAACATATCTATAGTTTCAGAAATGTACCAAGAGGGAATACCAGTACTTCACTTAAAAAACACTCTGTAGCATTGCTAGTGGTTTTGAAGCTGTAGTGCTGAGATCTGCCAGGATAGGACAAGAGTTAGTTCAATAGTACTAAGTAGGTCTCCTACTGCTTTACTGTGGATTGATCCATTTTCACCCTTTCTTGCCTTTCTGCAGTCACATACAGATGTAAAACAGATTAAGGCTTTGTGGAAATAAAATAAAATAAAAAAAATTAAAAGAAAAAGACATCTAGGACTTTTTAAACTTCCCCTGCAATAAAGTGCAGGTAGAGGTGAATAAAGCCCCACAAAAGACAGTAACAAAATGACAAAGATCCTGACTGGTAGTTTGTTGAGATGACAACTCAGTGAGTTTTCAGACATCTCTGGCATGAAGACTATTTTTGCCTTTCCTCAAGTTAAAACATATGTACGATCAAGACGGCTGCCTGCCTATCTGGTAAAGCTTGTTTCTCCCTATTACATCTCTCCAACAGAGCCCTACCTGACTGGAAAATAAGCCTTCTGCTTTTTAAAGTACTTTAGAACAACAGTTTGACAATGCTTGAAAGAAAACCAAAGCAAAATAACAAACCATTATCAATATATTATTTATGCAGGATCCAAAAGCTGAGAAACATCACTAACAAGTCACTTAAATTTTCAGTCACAGATCTCAAGTATGGAAAAGCATCATTATAAATACCTGGCTGCTGGGAAAACAGCACAGTAGAATAACTGCATGGTCTCAACGAGAAGGGTTTGATTGCTGTCTATGCAGCACTTCTTACCAGTGCAAAACGAAAGCAAGAGGCTTTCACTCTGTGTTGGCAGCATTTTATACTCTGTTTCTTTTGGTGCAGAGCTCTGCACAAGCTCCAGACAGCAGAGGACTGATCTCTGGGCTCCAGCTCCCCGCTCAGTCCCTGACCTCTGGCACCAGGACTTTTGCCTCCCAGCTCAGAGTGCTGTTGACTGGACCTTGCTGCACACGCAGCATCTAAGCTCTGGAATGCCTCAGATTTAACTTCAGACACAATAAAGATTACAAATTATAGAGCACAGTGGGGAAAAAAAGAGATGGCTTGCCCACTCTGACTATCCATCACTGTTTCCCATGCATCTGGACAAAAGCAAAGCAAAGCTTTCTCAACAGCCCAAAGACAAAAATAAGTTTTATATATTTTTAAATGCTATGCTTTTCTACTCTTAGGCTAATAAAAATCAGAAAACAGAGAAGGCATTGATTTTATACTTTTCGAAGTCACTAGTATAAGAGGACCTCTTCAATTTATATTTTCAAATTATAAAATATTGAAGTAAAGTAGTTAACATGTTTTTCAGCTCAGAGTGCTTAAAAACAAAGCCTGTCCATTATATGCAAATTTCACTATCTCTTTTTTATCTCCAGTAAGTTTAGGCACAAAACAACAAACAAGCTGCTGCAAAGTCATATGACAAATGAGAATCAGTGAGGTATATATTTGGTTTGAGGTTTAAAATGTGAAACTGACTGAAAACCTGATGGCTTTGAATTATGAGAATACTCACACTGAACCTGATCCTGTCGGATGATTTCAAGCTCTTGGAGATGCCAAACAGAATTTAAAGTGAACAATTTTGTCATGATAATGCCAAAAGTCAAAAGAATATTAAATATTCCTAGTAGTTCTGGTTTGTATCTTCTTGGCCAACTCCAGGATTTTGTCTAAGACTGTTGACTGCTGAAGGCACAACTGTCATTAGCCTGAGATAAAAGATCTTAAAGTGAGGCTGTAGATAGGGCAAGCTACAGATACATATGTCTAGGAGTTTATTATCATTAAATTTGAGAAAAGCCCTGAATACATACACAGATACACACAAACACTCAGGCACAAACCCATGCATTTTAGAACAAGGCTTCCCTGACAGCATTTGTTGTACTTTGATGTCAGTCTAAGGAAATATGTTGGCAGCTCCTCCACACAAAAATCTATTTTCCACAAACAGCATATTCTGCCAGTATAAAATTCATCATCTCGCCATACAAAGGACACAGGGCCAAGGGCCTTGAGTGACACACCAAAAACCTCAAAACACATGTCTGAGCTGCCACATGACTTGTATAACACTATTCACATAAAGAATGAAACTGGAGCTCTGTAAACTGCATCTTCGTAATATTTTGCAACTTCCTGTAAACTCATTTCAGGGAAACAATAACAGATACTAAAAGTGGTTTGGCTACTGCAATGATAGGGACCAGATAATTTTTTTTCTTTTAAAAAAAGGTAAGAGGATGAGGGTGAATGAAAGGGAAGTTGGTCCTGCTGTTCCATCAACCCTACATACCTGAGCTGTGCATCTTGGTAAGGAAAAAGGTCATATGTCATCTGCTATTCAGTGAAAATAAGGTATTGCTGAAGTCATATAATTGGTGACTTGAGGCCACAGGTTATCTCTGAAATGGAGATAATTCCAAAGGAATTATTTCAATTATATAAGGAAAATGGGCCATCATTGAGCAATATCTTAATAAAGGCCAGGGGAGGAGGCTGGGGGGGCGCGGGGGGGAGGAGAAGGCCTTCATGGAACACTGATTTAGTTAGTTCTTCAGGATTCAGATGGAAAGATAAATCTCATACCTGAGCCAAATGGATTTGTGAATGAGATAAGAATTATCAACATCATCTATTCTAAATTTCTTCTATCTTTATTCCACTTTTAATGCAGGGAGAAAAATTTAGAAAGTGTTCATTAATAAGTGCTGAGATGCTTTGCTTTATCATTTGTATTGATGGGTATTTCCTGAAAAGGCAGCAATTTCTGCAGGCACTATTGTCCTGCAAATAAACCAAAACCATCCCAAAACTCAGAACCTAAAAACTACAGAAAAGGAGAATTCAGCTCTGTTTTCAAGTCTCAGTTTAATAAATCTTTTTGGTGGTTTTATGACTAATGTAAGACTGAAAGTAGGCAAATTCCATCTGTGGTTCATCTGAGCAGGAGCAAACACACAGGAACAATAACATTTCATGAAAAAAGTGCTGGGCAATTTAACATGAGTTCTATGATATTTTAACAGCAGGAAGTATATTTGTGAAAATGTCCTTTTTCCTTAATTAGAAAAATCTGTATATTTGGAATAAGAAGAATATTTATCTTTTAAAAAATAGTGTGAGAGATTTGTACAGAGTACTTCTGGCTCTCTAACACATCACTCCTTCACCTCCTAGCAAAAAGGAATGTGTTTATGCATTGGATGAGCAGCCTCCTTGCACAATAATTGTGCCTCCTTGTCCAAGGCCAGGTTATCTTGGCACATGTGTATGCAGGAGGGTTACTCAGCCCAGGTCTTACCCCTCACTGTGCTCCTGTTGGTCAGCCTCATACCTGACTTGTATATCCACACAATGAGGAACCTGCAGCGTCCTGCTTATATTAATTTGTCTCAGAAATTATTATTACACCGCTGGGGACTTTGGGCAGTACTTTGCTTAAGGGGGATTTATTGTCCTTGCAACAGCCAACTCCATGTCTGCTTCCTGAGAAACTCTGTTAGTGGGAGCTGCAGCAATTCCTGTGACAGTATTTCAGGGGTAAATTCTTTTTTGATGCTGTCAGAAAATCCTTGCCAAGCTGATGCTACATATTAAAGGGTTCACAATAACACGAGGTAGAAATTAAATTGAACAGGATATTAATACCTTGTAGTTGAGGAAATGATAGTTCCTTTTCATATTACTTTTTGCTTTGTGAATTAGCCAAAACCTGCAGCACTGAACAAACTGAACCAGATCTTCAGGTTCTCCACAAAGCAGGAGCAGTCGTACTGTCACCAGTACGTGGTGACAGTAACCACTGCCAATGCCTCCCCCACTAGAAACTCTCTTCAGAAACCTAATAAGTTTGAAACAGTCAGGTCTACTCATTCCTCATCCCCTCCATATCTTCTGTCTATCCTATTATTTTCTAAAGCAGCAACTATTAGCTTCTGATGATCTCATCCCAACAGCACACAGACATGAAGAAAAGGGTTAAAACATGAACATTCACTGTGGAATTTCATTCTGTTTCTGCTCTTCACTGAGATCTTTTATTTTCCCACTTTCTTTCACTGCTGCAGAGAGTATTCAAGTACATAGATCCAAAAAACATGAATAAGCACTATCTAGGCTAAGACTGTTGGCAAGACAGAGCCACACCTTCGATATCTCTTGTATTTTGAAGGGAGCCAGACTGAAACACATGGGGATGTTAAACACGACAAACTTAGTGTCAGCATTATTTCTGAAAAGAGTAAAAGTGTTGCACGACATACTCTGGTGGCTTGAGGACACTTTGCTTCCACACAAAACTTCTACTGACCCACTGTGAGTTAATAATGCGTCACACTCTGGAGTGTGAACTGGCTATTGCACTGACTGACAAGACTTGTGTATTGAGGTTCACATAGGGTAAAACACGTTACCGCCTTTCAAAAAATTATCTATCCCTTTACTAAGCTGAGTATTGAGAAACTACCTCTGCCAAGGTAAGAAATACGATTTTCACAGCTGCTGAAATTGTCTCTTTACCTGCAAAGACAAGCACATTGACTACTGAAGCCAAAAGCTGCAGGTTTGTAGAGCAGTTCCAGTCCTATGCACAGCTCCCCCTGCCTGCCCTGACTCCTGGGCTTCAGTAAGGTATCTGTCCACAGCTCCATCTTTCTGTGGCTCCATGGGCAGGACACGGTTCCACTGCACAGACCAGGTATTGCTTTTCTCTCTCAGCTGCATCTACAGCAGACACTAAAGACTGGCTATGATCTCTTTGTCCAACAAGTTTGAGGAGGGCTGTTTTGATTATGTCTGGGGAGCTACATTATGTAATGGAAGAACCACTTCAGGAATAATGTGCCAACCTATCTCTTTTAACTGGATCCTCTCTAAAATCTGTATATTGGCATGAGAGGTGTGTGCATAGATACGCATATTTAAAAGAAACCCATCTGTATGTATTATCTTTAAAAAGCATTAGGTTGCAGTATTTGTGCTCAATTTAATTCAGCTTTCAGAGTGCTGGGATGGCACAAATTAGTTGGTCTACATGCCAGCAGCCATCACTAGTGCAACATCGGAGCCAAATTGGAGAAACATTAAGAAGCATTCTTTGTGTACATAATTGTGTGTTTACAAATGAGGCATTTGAATATTATATAGTTAGTCCTGTGCAACATGGAGATGCGAGTCATAAGAATAAGAAAATTTGGCATCCTGTTTTGAAACTCTGGCCAAAACCATCATTTAATCCAGACAAAGAAAAAAATCGATCAATTATGCCAGTAAGTTTGAAACAGCACTATAAAAAGAAAAAGTGACATGGCATAGGTTTGTGGTTCCCAGCTAATGGAGCTAAAACGTAGCATCAGATGGTTTGAATTTTACATTATTGTCAAACAAAAATAAATCATCGAAAACATGGCAGAATCAAACCTAACTGGCAAGACATACTATTAAAAAAAGCAGCTAGTGGTTAAAGTGAAAATTAAGAAGTGCTGTTCATTCTCCCAGAAATGCCAGGGCTAACCAGAAGAAGCAGCTCACCCTTACAAGCTCTGCAATTCATTCTCTTTTTTCTGCAAGCAAAAGGCTGCAATGCCATAGCTGAGTTCTGCTCCAGTGAGATTTTGCTTCCTGATATTCAGCGATTAGCATATTAAGTGCATTATGTACTGTATTTACATAACTATTGTATTATGGCACAGTTAAAATTTTGTTGGCATTTCTATTGTAAACCCCAGTTTCAGAGCCTAGAGTTGTGATTAGAGATTAAGTCCAGATGACTGTCTTTACAGGGGTCAGGGAAAGGGGAGATTTTGCACTTATTTTTAAAACATATTTCAGATTTCCAAAAGAAACAACAAGCTGCCAAAGAAATAGCAGTATAATCGATACATCAATACTGTCAGGGAACAAGTATTCTTCCAGGAAGAGATGCTCTTTCAAATGTGAGAACTGACAGGCAGATGCTCAAATGACTTTATTATTCCTTATATTACCATCAACTCCGAACATTCACATATCATGACCTGGGCTACAAAATTAGAAGCTCACCTTAAAAATCACAAGACCTAAACATTACAAATGTAGAGATCATTTTATGTTCCTTTCATTTTTTTGAAGCTATCAACTTGAACAATATCTAGCTTTCCTTGGCGTTGTATGGGCAATACATTTACTAATGAAAGAATTCTCCATCCTTTGAATGCAGGAAATAGACCTACATAAATAAGAGTCATGATAAAAGCAAGTTGCCAGCCCTGTATTATAGTATATTCCAGTTTTCTATTCTGTTTTTTTATACCTGTCAGAAGAACAAAAGTAGCCATTTCAAACAATTTCTACTCTGTATTTCCATACACTATGAATTTCTTCCCAGAAGCACTCCTGGCTGGCAGTGCTGGGCTTTCTTTTGGGCCAGTACAACCCAAGAGGCATCACTGGCAGTGCTGCCCTGGAGCTCTGCATAGCTTCTTGTCCCCCTGGGCCTGCAATGGCTGCTGCACTTTATCAGAGTAAAACAATCACTGGGCCACAGGCTGTGGAATATCATCAGTGAGATGCACTTGGTTTCTACCACAGACTGATGTGGAAGGGTCAGAAGACCAAGAAAACCTTCCAGGCAGGGTTTGCCCAGCCAAATTGCGTTCTAGTCTCTTCCATGGTCCTGGCATCACAGGCAACTTGCAGCCCTGAGCACCCCTCATCCCTACTCTCCTGGCCACTGCAGGATAACACCATGATTCCATTATTTCATTCACTGCAGTGAATTTCCCTGCCTGCATTGACTTGAAGTATTTGCCCTTGATCTCCTCCCATCCTTGCTATAGTTTGGTTGGGTATTTAATGTAGATTAAACAGCCACATCAAAAACTTAAACAAGTTTTACTTTAAATTGCTGTCATAGACTAATGCATTGCTCCAGCTGACTTGGTAGCTCACATTTTGAGCACAGGACATTCAGACATGACTCAGGGCCAGATTCTCAAATGCAGTCAGGTGTCTGAAAGGGCAGGAAAATATCTATGTGTGTTTGAAAAACAAGTGACTATTTGAATCTTTAATTCTGGTCTATAGGATTCTAAATCCCAGTGACTGTCAGTGAGACTCAGGCTCTTCAATGACTTCATTGCTCTGTTGTGAATGGGTCTAATGACCAGATTTTAAAAGCCATTTAGACTCTCAACTCTCATCTGGCCCTATACCATGAAGAAGCTTTGAAATTTTCACCCACTCCCTTTTCAAACTAGAATGGAAAAATGGAGAGGATGGTGACATATTTTATAATGAAAAATTATATCCTGCTCAAATGAAACAGGACTGCAAAGGAACACTAGGGTTGTTCAGTGTCACAGTTCTCTTCCATAGATCTTTGATGTCTATGCACTTTCACTCAGAAAAATGACTGCATGAAGCCCCTATTCATTATTTTTCTACGAAAAGTTATTTTTTTAGAATACAAACAATATCCTTCTACTTACAAACTCTGTGTCAATACTGGTTTGGTTAAAAAATAATAGAAGTTTTTTGGCTTATGCATTATAAAGTTCTGAAAGTAAGTGGTTATAGTAGAAATGAAAACAATCCAGATCATTACCTGTAATGGGACACTGTTGACACATAAAAACACATATATTTTCATATTTATTAAAAATTTACAGCATTTACTAATTTCTAAATTTCTGAAATTGGAAAGCCTGCCCCATATGTGGAGCCAAAGGCTATGGGCAATATTTCACCACTGAGGTAACTATCTTAACCCATGACTTTACCTGGCAGTAGATCATCTTAAAATATATCCTGTGGCAAGTCTATATCAATAAGCAGTTCTTTCAATCCCCAGGATTACTGTAATTTATATACATTGCACTATGCAGACAGGGGTAAAAATCTTTAAGACACTGAAACATCTCACCTTGCTAAAGTAAACACTTGCCTTGTTTGGATTAACAGGAAAGTGATCCAACCAATTTAGAGCAAACTTGGCCATTCTCCACTCAGCCAAACACTTAGGAACCTTTAGTTAGTTTATCCTTCCAACATATTATGGAAATATTAGTATTTGCTGCTCTGAAAAATACTTTTTTTGGCATCTTCATATCCCATCCGTATTCTAAGATAAACATTGACAGCTGATGGTATTCAGGAACATTGCCATATGTTCCCTTAGAAATAGAATTCTGAAATATGGCTGTTATCCACCGATTGGCATATTTACTAATTAGTACAAAATTGCTCAAATACACTAATTTCTCCCCCAAGAGAGAAGCCCTCCAAAGAATTCTTATCTGATGCATCAAAATCTCCTACTCATAACTTACCCACTCTCACAGTTTCTGATTTAATGGTTAACACAAAGAATCAAAAAGCTTTCCCAGGGAGCAAAGTCAAACTGTATATCTTCAATTGCTATTTTTGCCAGACAAGCAATGCACGTGGCACTCACAGAGTTAATATTTGAATGCCTTTTCTAATAAAACTGGCTTCCAGTTTTTTGGTCTTTTGTGCAAGTTTAATAAAATAAATTTTGAATATCAATGGAGTACATTCTATTTTTCTTGGCATTTCTCTGTCTTGCTATGTCCTTCTATTGCAGGAGTCATGCCATAGGGAGAGCACTTTTCCACAGTCCATTGAAGTTGTGCCATAAGGGCTGGAGATGATTTGCTAAAATGCTCCAAAGGTATTCAAATTTCTTTAAAGAAGAAATTCAATTTATGTGCATTTATATTGCAGTGTCTGTCAGGAAGAAAGGTTATAATCACCAGCATATTTTAGATTTACATTTTCTTCTATACATGAGGTAATGGTATTAGAGGTAAACTATGAGGTTTAAAGTTGAATTCTATGTATGGTACTATTTTCATTGCTGCTAAAAGCATGTTTTTTGAAGTTCTTAAGGAAAGCATATGTTACTGAAATATCAAGAACAGGATGCTGGGTGGCTTAGAGGATAAACCATTTGTCTTTCTTCTCTGCATTCTTACATAAAGTACGGCTGGGTTTCATGAGCAAAACGAATAGAGGATTCTCAGCTCACAGATTAGTTCCCATCATCATAAAGTTGTGGCACAGTTTTGTTGAGCAGAGCTATCAGTTAGGCACATTTCTGAACTAACATGCAAACTAAATGTGCCTTTAGTTGTACCATGGAGGAAGGGAAAAAGAGGGCTTAGAATTTGCGATATCGCTTATGTAACCCTCAGAAGAACAAATACTCATCAAAAATTAAAAGGAAACCCTATCTCAACCACATTGCTGTGGGAAGTATTTTGCCTCAATTTTCTCTGAAAATTTACTTAATTTATACTTCCTGTGACTGTATTAAATATTTAGATGTTGATATTTTCCCTGAGTAGAAAACATTATCACAATTCTTATCAAGTTGGAATTCTTCTAAGCATATCTTAAAGTTAGCTGAGAATTAAATTGCCATGCTTATCTGATTTAGGACCTCACTAATTACAACCCAAGCACTTCAGTGGTGTATACTGCAACTGATTTGGAACTGTAGCTGAATGTCCACTTTTAAATAATCACTCATAGTTGGCCTATAGATTTATTTTATAATTTCACTACTACCTCTGCAATCTCTGTCAATAAGGAAGCATCAAAGGTGTTATGATGGTTTTTGCACAGCAAGGTAATTGTATTTTAAGCCTACTTCCAAATGAATTCCTGATAGCTATCCAATTTTGCACAGTCATTTAAGCAGTGCTCTTTGGGGAAGCCTGCGTGCTCACCCACACACATGCTATTTGCTTCATAAATTTCAACAGATAAAAATCCTGTTTCATTTCTCAAAGAGTGTTTATTTTTAATATGTTCTAACTAGATACTGGGCCAGATATGGCAACAGGAGATATTTGCTGAGTACCTGACTGGCCCTAGCCAAGACTGGATTTCAGTCCTTCAGTCCTACAGTCAGCTCAGAGGCCCCCATGACTTTTCTGTGAACAGAGTATGAAGACACAGAAATACTTGGGGAAAAGAAAAAATCTCAGGAGAAGGGTTTTTATCTTTGTGTAATTGTTCATGGTCTATTTAAGTCTAAGCCTAATTCACTGAATACTCTTATCCTTGCTCTTCCCTCACAGACTTTTCCTGACTATCAAATCTGATGCAAAATATTGCCATGACATTAGATATTTTGGGATGCCCCTTTTGAGATATCTTCGTGAGATGTTTTATGTAGTATCTAATACCACTTTCTGTGCAAACACATATGCAAACACAAAGTACTTCCCTTTGTGAAATACTGAAATGTCTCTTGGATGCACAAAAGTCCAAGTCCAGTGCAGGCTAGAAGCATCTCTGAGGAGAGTCAGTCCCTTATCTCCTAGCCAGGAAATGGCTAATCAATTAGTTGGGAGCTCTTCACTGACATGGATGGACCTGTCAGAGCCTGTCCTTATACTTCCATATGGGAATATACATTATCAACATAATGCAGCAACACACGCACCTTCTTTTGCTAAATAAACCAGTATTTCTAGAATTACATCCTCTCTTAACACTGGCACTGATGTCTGCAAGAAATATGATGTCTGAGAAGTTTATGTTTAAATTGGATCACTTCCCATAATATTGCAACATGAACAATTCAAATTATTTGAAGTCTCTCCTCAGATGTACTTTCTGGTGCCCAGTTCCACCATTCTGATCAGCAGTTTCTCAAATCCAGTGCTAATCTCCTCCCCTTGTGCTCAGAACTGCACTCTGCCAGGTCTCCAGGCACAGTGCAGCCCACTTGGAGCAGAAGTGGAAAGTGCTCCTGCTTCTGAAAAGGCAGTTTTGAGTGGGGATGGATTATACTTCCTCACATTCTGAGGATTTGAATTTATGACAGTGTTGTAGGCATAAGGATGCAGCCTTGTACTTCCACAAGGCTCTGTAACACTTAAAAAGGGGCTGACCACCTTAAACCTCTTGAAGGCCACAGTCTGTAAACTCCTCTCAGATTGAGAGAAAACCTCAAAATAGGTAATAGCAATGAACCTGTGTGCTCCTCTGCCATCACAGTCTTAAAGACCTGCATCCCAATTACTGACAAGTCTACACGAAATTAAAAGTAGGAAAAAATTGTAGGCGCCCCAAAGAACTTTCCAAAAGAAAATCAATTAAAAGAAAGGCACATCTGAAATTCAAAACAGTCCTACATGTTTGGAACTGTTGAAAGATATTACATGAGAAATCACAACCACAGTCAGTCCAGCAAGTAGCACAGACACTTGTCTACACCGTGTTTCATTGCATCCCTACACATGGTATTTCAAAAAGCATGGTAATTTGCAAAAGTAATTTTGTAAAAGCTTCCATACATCTCCTGTTAAAAGCAATTTGGCTAGTATCTGTTGCTAGCTGTGAGCATGCTTTTAGACATTAGATGGATGAGTGCAGACTAGCAGGAGGAAAAAAAAGAGAGGATAAATACTTGGCAGATCTCTAACAACTTTCACTAGAGGATCACGAAGTGATTTACAAACATCAATTAATTAAGCCTCAAAAAGCCCCAGTGAGATAGGTAAGTATCATTACTCTCATTTCACTAATGCGTAAACCGAGACACCAAGAGAATAAGTCTTTCACCCAAGGTCACACAGCAAGCAGCTGGCAGAGCCAGGGAGAGAAACCAAGAATGCTGACTTACCTTGCTTCCTGTAACCTACCAGACCATTATATCTCTCTTAAAAGTATAAAGCTTCTCTTGTGCTTGATATTGGCTAATGCAAGGTCCTGCAAACCCAGTGAAGTTTCCTTCTGTATCTGGGATCACACGTCAGAAGACCACACTGGTGACAGACTGCACATGACTCCTACTGTGTAACGTGTGAAGGTTCCTCACCCCTTCATTCCCAGTTTCTGTTGCCCAGTCCCAGACTGGTCATAAGGTCAAAAAACAGAGATAGAATGGAAAAAACCCAAAGCAACTAAATGCCACAAAACCTCCAGCCTTCATGCTGGAAGTATGACTGGTACTGATGGTTTCTGTGCTCGAGCCCTGGAACATTCTGCACTGCCCACAGTGTATCTCCACTCAGCCATCACCAAAGACACCACTTTTTTTTTTTTTTTTTTTTGCTGTGGCTCAGCTGAGGAAGTGGTCAGACTCACAGGGAGCACTTTTCAGGCTAGGCAGGATTACACATAGATACACAGGCTCACACCATGCAGAATAAAACCAGAATGGTTGTGTTGATAGCACTAGACAACACCATATGCTTGGAAAGTAGAATGTATTTTTTCTTTAAATCAGTGATATTTTAAAAAATAATTTGATGCCTAGGGTCACTACTGAATACATCATCAGAGATCAGTTTATAACGGTTTAGGGTATTACATAAAAAAAATTGAAATAGTGTCCAGAAATAGGTATTTGCAATATATAATATATGGTTAATGTGGCTGCACCAGGACAGAGAAATTGTATATAAAATATCTTTGAAAACACCTCACCTCTGGTATCAGCAGAAATAAACTCCAGCACACAGCTCCAAATAGATTTGTTTTGGCTCTGAATGCATTTGTTTATATACATATGTATATTTATATATATAGACAACCAAGAGTGACCTCTCACAGACAAACAGATGAAGGCTAGAAAACCTTTGTGCTCTTGCCCAGTAATTCTCAGTTTTGGATGGACCAGTAGAAGAAACAAGTGCCAAAGCCTCTGAACTGTCCATAGTCATTCTAAAGCGTTCTGCTTTGTAATAAAGTGAACTAGCTCACTGCTGAGATTTGGGAGCTGACTACAGAAAAATAGCAAAATCAAAACCCCACTGCACAACAGTAATGTAACTACCTGCTAAACAGTCTTATGGTCAGGAACCTACTTACTATGTGCTGATTATATATATCAGAAAAGTGTTCATATTGTCCATTTAGCTATTTAAAATGGAAACCAAATCAATGAAGAAAGGAAAATACTTGCTGTTTGCTTGTCTTTCTTTCCCATGGAAAGAACAGCAAGGACTGGCAGATGTGTTGTCTTTCAGATGGACCCATGATTACAGCCAGATTCCTCACCAGAAAGAGCAGTTATCTTTGCAATTGGGAAAATTAGATAACAGACCCTGTGACTTTGCAGCTGAGTAACACCTCTGGGAGCTGAACTTAAAAGGTTACAGGAGCTATGTTCTCATGGACCTTCTGCACCATGGAATCCTACAGAGGAATGGGAGACAGTGCCTTCCTGCGCTGCCCCCAAATCCTACAGCTCTTGCATTGGCCTAATGATTTAGTCTCACTGTATTTGGTACTCACAGTGAATAACTAATCAAAACCCACTCTTGATTACTCATAGGTGAACTGTCAGGCTGTGGATTATAATCAAGTGTTCTGCCAGGGACTGGGAGCACACACTGCTCATTCCACTCACTATGTACAAAATTGTCCTTAGAGGCTAATTTACAGAGGTTTTATAGTATAGAAGGCTTTACTTTGCATTTGCAAGGCTCTGCCCTGGTGCACAGAGGACTAACAGAAGACAGACAGACAGACGGAAGTCAACATTTCTACTCTTTCCTTCCTAAAGTCTCATTTCTATACCTTACAGCCAACACTACAATCTAGCTGCAAACATCTATAATAGGAGAAACATAAGAAACAACTAAAATCCAGGCAGACTTCACATAAGATCATTTTTACTTTATCCATTTGTGTTAAAGGAATATTAATAAAATGGGTGCTTTTTAAAAAATAATTGGCTAACATATGTGCAAAAAAAGATATATGTAGTGTGATCAGCTATTGGAAATAATTCCAGTATGCTCCCAAAGAATTTAAATTTAAATTATTTATTCAACATTCCATACTAAATCATATAATAAAATACGATTTCTACAGAGAAAATAGATTTATTGCATACAGATGTGCTAAAACCAAAACATCTGCACATGAAAAATCATCAGTACCATGATATTTTATCTACTTTGTGTAGATGAAGCAATGAATTAATTGCTTTCTGAAAAATTCAGGGCAGAAATTTAGTGGGCCAAATATTTATGGGTTAAAAAGAAATGTAGTAATTACAGAATCCTGTATTACTTCCATTTGTACATAGTATATTGGGTGTAGGCACATGGCATCAGACCTCAAGTCATGCTTTGTAGATTGATGAAGTCTGACTCAAACAATATGTCACAACAGGAGCCTGACAACTGAAAGCATGCTTAATGCAAACTTGTAAAGTCTTGGAAAAGAATGCTAGATTTTTAGCCACTTAATGATTTGAGCAGCATGATCTTCTTACTGCTACTGAAATGAAATACTTCAGTAAACCTCTTGTCATTTACAGATGTCCTTCTATATCAAAATCATGCACCACTTTTAGTTCTTTTACAAAATCAGATGAAAGGGAGCTGGATCTTTTATTACTTTCTAACTGGCTGCAATTAGTAGATAGATGTTATTGAACAGGACTACTGAACAATTTTCTCCCCAGTCCAGTCTGTTTTGCAGTTTTCTGAGTTCAACTGTAAGCCAACAACCTTAGCAAACATCTCAACTTATTATTTTTCATATAAAAGTTCATAACATTTTTCAATGTGTTTGCTTTTTGTTTCTGTCTGGCTACTAGACACTGAAGTCATTTGGGACATTTATTTAAATGTGTTCAGCTACTCTTTAGGGTGACGTTGATTCTGAATTTGTTTCTGTACAATACGATGTGTAAAAACACTAGAATGACACTTGTTTAGTACTTAATACAAAATTGTTGGCTATAAGAAATTCAAGGAATAGAGAGAGTGGTTGTGTTGAAAAAAGATCTTACAAAGGTAAGAAATTGACTAAATTTTGGGGAAAAGTATTCTTGATTATTTTAAAATACACATTTAAAGAGTGGGCACGTAGGTGAAGAAATTTGTTTATCAAATATGGTTTTAAGTATTCTTTCCTTTAGAAACTAAATATCTATGAGGATGGTTTCTGTACTGTAGGAAGGGATTTTAAAATTAAAAATTTGTGCTACATTTCATCTTAAGATGTTTTCTTAAATATTTGATGGACGCAGGTGCCCGACTCTACATCTTACATGACACATCCAATCTTCTCAGAAAACAATACTACCATCCTCATTTTTATTTAATAAATCCTCTGTCAAAAAAAAATTGTTTCTAAGTGGAGTGTATATGATTTGAAGGAATAGGCAAGTTGGGACCCTTGGGCAGCTGTTGTTGCACCTAAATGAGACACCACAGCAAAGCTGGAGCTGCCTGTAAGAAGGATGAACACAAAGGTACTCATGTTTGGTTTATGATCAGAGTAGAAAAGACAATAGAAAAGAAGTCAATATACAAGTCTCACTGGACACCTTTCCCTAAGGTATATTTCACCTAGTCAAAGGCAGGGATGAGGACAGCTGCTTCTTTTCCACTATATTTATGAAATGTATTGCATTTCAAGCCACTTATGGGGGAAGTGGCCCTTCAAATTGGGAATTGGACCAGTTTTTGCAACAACCTGAAATATCAACTCTTTAATTACACTTTTTCCACATATATTAAAAAAAAGGCAGTCTGAAAGAGCCTTATACCAGAAATTGTTGATTTGTCAGCTATGTATTATCAGAGGCAGCTTCCACATATCTCTCCAGGTCTTTGAAACTTCAGTGCGCATCTGTCCCCTGTACCAACATTTACAGATGTTCTTTTTCTGGCATGTGTAAGGTGCCTGGACTTAGACTATTAGCATAGCAAGTTGTTTGAAATCTGACCTGGCCTCTATACAAGAGCATATGTAAAAGAAAAAAAATAATATTTTCAATCTTCTTTATTGAGAATCAAATGAGCATATAAATACATTAAGTATGAAAATTGTATGTTGAATGCTCCTACATTAAGAAACTGAGTAAAAAGAAACATCAGTATTTTATTGTAACCAATTCAATAAAACCAATAGCTAAAGAAATTCGTGGGTTTAGTTTGCTGTGTGGAATCATAAATGTTTCAATGTTTTCAATGAGATATTTTGTCAACGTTGTTGCTAATTAATAGTATTTGTTCATTTTGGGAACCAGCTTTTATCACAGCTGAAATCAGTTGGGAGTTGGAAAGAAGAAAAAAAATCTAAAGGTCTGGTTTCCAGGTCTGTTTGGGGATGCAACCTTCATTTGAGGATGGTGGAACAAGTTCAGCACTGCAGTCAAGCTGGAGAAGGGGACCAGAAAGGGGCTATAAACTGGTTATGAATGGCTTGTTCAGGCACTTAGTGATTCAGGCTTTAAAAGCAGAGACCCACCCAAACATCTCAATTTGAGGATATAAACTTGTCAGCATTAGGACTAAAGGTGGCAAGATACAAGTGAACAAATCTTCTCCCATGTGTCTCCTAAAACCTTGCCGTGTTCCACTTCTTTCTTGAAAACTCAATGTCTTTCCTCCATAGCACTCTCCCACTTTGAGGAGAGGTCTGTGCTCTGCAGTGCTGTCCATACATACAATCCATACCTGTGTATGTAGAGGTTTGTGGACTTATGGGCTGTATGCTGAAAACAGTTGAATTACTTTTTCATTTACTTTGCCTGTAGCTGCGGTTGCTCATTTTATTCTAAGTTGGAATTTAAGCACCTCTGTATAGATACATGTAACAGGGCACAGCAGGACTATTATTCCTCTCCAGGTTCTATCACAGGCTCAATACATTATGTAGTTCAGTAGCATGTGAAAGCTTAGCCACACACAAGGAGCACCAACGGAATCTGTATTTGCATATCTTCTTGTTTATGTGTGCTTAAAAGTAAAAAATAAAGAAGTGAAACAGGAGAACAGTGACCAGAACTTTAAGAGTTAACTACAGAGTACCTAAAAGCTCTGCTGATTCAATTCTTCAGCTTAGAAATGAGAGGTTGTTCTAAATCACTTGCCAGGTGCTCAAGAAAACCCCACAAAGAAACAAACATGTAGAGAAAGCTCAACTTAAATTTCTAGGAATTGATGCATTTTTCATAGCAATGTACTCAATTAAAACTCACTGCCATGAGTGGTCTGGTCACTTGGGTCCCCCGCTGTAGCAGAATTTCAGGGACACTGAAGTGTGGCTTTAGAAGCAGGAGAACTGCAACCACACAGACTGTGGAGGCAGTGCACCACCCAGATCGAGTTAAACCATCCAGGACTTACCAAGCCAGGGAAAACAACATAGGATCATAGAATATCCTGAATTGGAAGGGTCCCACAAGGATCATCAAAGTCCAGCTGCTGTCCCTGCACAGCTCCAAGAATCGCACTACATGCCTGAGTGTGTTGTCTAAACACTTCTTGACCTCTGGCAGGTGTGGTGCCATGACAACTTCCCCTGAGGACCCTATTCCAATGCCCAACTACCCTCTGGGTTAAGAACCTATTCCTCTAAACCTTCCCTGACACAGCTTCATGCCATTCCTTCAGGTCCTGTCACTGGTCAGCAGAGAGAAGAGATCATCCTTTCTATTTATTGAGGAAGATCTCACTGCAGATATCAGCCTGCAGGTCCCCATAGCTCTTTAGCCTTCTGTTTTGTAATTACATTGTATTTGTAATTATTAAACTGTTTTTTAATGTTGAAGCATGTGTGGAGCAGCCAGCTCATCACAAAGGCCAGGTGCACTGTGGTACAACATGTTGGAGCTGTTTTATTCATTTATGTTTCATTAGAAAATAAATACTGCCAAGTGTGGACTAAAGATAATTCCTAGGCCTGATGCAGCATACTGCAATTCCAATTCGTGAGAAAGATTTGATGATAGGATACAAATACTTGGATAGCTGGGCAGTGGGTTCGAACAAACCTTGAGCAAACTCTGGGAGACCTTCATCTCACTTCTTTGGAAAACCATTGTACATGTTGACATATGCTCAACTATTACAACCCAAACTTAAGCCATTATAGGATCTAAGTCTGGGGATTCTGAAAAGCCCTATTCTTTCATGTGTATTTTTAGAAAACAATAATGAAAGTTTGGCCACAACCAGATCCCAAGAACCCCAGCCACATTGCCCAGCTGTAATGCTGTTTTATTGCAAACTGAGAAAGAATAAAAAGTGTTTAATTTATCATTATTATTTTCAGAACTGAAAAAATGTCTACTTTCAGTCACAGACTGTGATGCTGTTATCCACTTTATCTGTGTGTACAACTACATATGTGTAAAGAAAAATAGTTTAAATAGGTGTGTAAGTAGGTAAATACTTATGCAGTAAAGACAGATAAATGCCAGTAAGCCCTACCTTAACTGTAATAAACTGCCAAAATAAAACATTTAGCATAGAGCTGCAGACCAACATCTCCCCCCCTTCTTTTTTTTTTTTTAATCCACAAGTTCCAGGCATCTTTCCCTAGCAGCCCAGCACATTCCTTCTTGTTTTTTTTCTGTCCATGTTCCCAGATTTGGCTATGTCTTGCCTATGGAAATGTAAAGACAGGGATTTCATTTAATGTTGTCAATCAGCATTCAAAAAATACTTTTTTTTTAACTCTTCTATCTCCTATTTCAAGTCATCTTTATGGCTATTACATTTCAATCATTTTAGGAAAACAGATGAAGGTAAAATAAGAAAAACAGAAGAAATTGCTAAGTTCAGCAATACAATTAATGCAGCCATCATTGGCAGGCTGAAAGAAGACAATCAATGGCTGGAAGGTGACCTGGCATCAGACTTTTCTGCCATAGCAATCAATATTATTCTTACTGCAGACAGGCTACTCTAGATATGTGAGGTTTCATCTCAGTGGTTTATATTCCTGTATAAATACTTTAAATAAATAGCACAAGAACACCTAGGGCTACTTTCAATTACATCCCTATCATGCAAAGGTGAAAGTAGTTCCACTTGGTAGAATTTGCCCTTCTGTCCAAGACAAGATATTTTAAGAAGAAAAAAAGGAACTTAATGAAATGTTATTTACACACTGCAAGACTTCATTATGGTGTTCTTACGTTATCAGAAAGCATTTCCAGTTTGATAGCATCTAGCCCTAGTAAACAGGCAAATTCTTATGATTGCTTTTGTTCCCAACTGAAACTTCATGGACCACGGATTCTAATTACTTGGTATATTAATGATGACAGGACCAATCCCAAAGCAAGCACTATTTGTCCAAGACATGTTTGGGGGTTTTTTCCTTCAGAAAATACTCTGTAATTTCCTTAGAGATGGTCTGATAAATATGAAAAAAAAAAAAAAAAAAAAACCAAAAAAACCAAAAAAACCCCCAAAAAACAAAAAACCCCCCAAAAACAAAACACCAAAACCAGCAAATCCATAAAGAAAGCTTTATCCTCAATGCCTTTTTTTCCTGACGTGTAAACAGATGATAAAATTATTGTGCAGTTGTTCTGATTCAGAAAATATTACAAAGCTACAGACAAACACGTGGTTTGGGATGTTTTTGATTGGTAACATTACTTATGTTTGGATTAATTTATTCAGGACTGTACTGGGCGGATCAGTTACCAAAATAGTTCTTCAATGCAAGGCTTCTCACAGCATTAATACCATCTTTTTCATCCCTACACCCAGACTACCTTCTACAGAAGCCTGTGGGAGTCTTTCCATCTGCAGACAAAGACAGAACTGCAAGTTTCTTTCAAGTGCACTCCGTTAATTTGAGACAGGCTAAGAAAATGCCCTTAACAACTCTGGGGAAAAAAAAAAAGTTCCAGTAAGCTAGTAACTTACTTCCATGCCAGGCACAATGTTCTCCAGATATGTCCCAAATAAAAGCAGTAAGATAAAATTCTTCAGATAGAATGTATTTGTAAGGAACAGTAACACACTGTTTAATTATATGAAATCAAATATTTGAATGGCAGTGCATGACCTCAGAATTACTGCCTGAAAACATATTTTTAATTATCTGAACAAATGCATCTTAGTAGCTCCTTATGGTACACAGATTGCGAGACAGTTAGGCACCTTCTTCAAAGCCCTGAACATGGGGTGACCCCGACCACAGGGAGGTTTGTCCCCAAGGCTGAGCAGAGCAGCTCATTGCCTCCCCATGTGCACATTACATGTGGAAACACAGACAAAACAACTTGTGGAGTTATTTTCAGATTTGTTTAGTGGTGACTATGATTGTAGCAAATACTGAAAATATTACAGTCACTAGTGAAATCATGCCCATGGCCCCCAGGGATAGATAAGTACTTTTGATAATAAAATTATTATATGCTTTTGGCCCCCTAATTCAACAAGCTACACCAATACACACTTACATCCTACATAAGGGTATATGTAAGCACATTCTTAAGGATAAGCACATTGCTGCTTTTTTTTTGTATAACCAGAATCTGGGATAAGAAGAGCAAAAGAAATAATTTGGATATATCTTAGGATGTATGTATCTTGGAGACATATATATTTAGGAAAAGGGCAGCAAGTCTCATCCAAACTCAAAAACACCCCTCTGGACAATAAACTTCCAATACTAACCAAATGCCTGTTTCAAATTAGGCCCAAATCCTACACCACCTCTTTCAATCTCGAAGAGCTTTAGCAAAAAGGAAAGATAGAAAAAAGTTAAAAGCCAAACAGAAGTATGTATTTCATAACATTATTTGTGTTACAGTAGGTGATGTTACATTCCTTTGGTTCAAGAAAAAAAATCATGGTGAAATTGCCTTGTTAATAAAAGATTATAAAATATCTATTGAAAATACAGATTATTTTTACCTCTGATAAATAGTATCTGGGGTTTTTTGATTTACTAAGAAGTTCATCACCAAGCTTTCTTGTTGCTAGAGCCTGTTAAAGAACCTCATGTTTGCTTAGCAAAGCACTTTTAACAGCCAATAAGCATATGCAAGTGTAAGGTCTGGTTTTAAATGCACAGATGTAAGTTACCAAAAGTAACCAGTCATTTGATGTCAGTTCTAATATTCTCAACTTAATATACTTTTGATGACTAACTGCTTCACTTGTATGCTTAAAAGTGATAGCCTTTGACTCATGACACCCAAAATGAGGAATGGCAGTTCATCTAAGCATGTCAGTAGTCTTACCAACTTGGTTAAACTACTTACATGTTTAAAGTTGGGCAGATGCTTTAGTAATTAGCTGGAGCAGGCACAAATCACAGTAAGTATAGTTAAAATTTTCATGTTCCATTATATAGAAATCAAGGCATAAAAATTTTTAATGAACATCAGAGAACTGTGTCAGCATTGTTCTAGGAGAACTACAGATTTGTACAGTTTAGATATGTTTTAATTTAAAGATTTCCACAATAGGGAATTAAAAAGACCTGAATTATAATTCCTTTAATGGCAGATCACTTGATAACAGTGCCATCTCAAGCTGTTCTATTTTAAAATTCATGGTAGTGCAGACAAATACTTTTTGAAGGAAAAGAATTTAACATTATCTTTTTACTTTGTCTAATTAGCTGAATACTGTGTTTTTTCACCCTGCAGCTCTTAAAAAGCTGATCTA
Source organism: Pithys albifrons albifrons (assembly GCF_047495875.1). Lineage (NCBI taxonomy): Eukaryota > Metazoa > Chordata > Aves > Passeriformes > Thamnophilidae > Pithys > Pithys albifrons. The sequence continues at coordinate 11,223,745 of NC_092469.1, read as the reverse complement.
ATTTCACAATGAACACTTAATGCCATTATATTTGGAAATAGTTGCATTTGCCAACTCTTGTGAAATCACCATTCATCCTACTGACTCATCCTTTGCTTCTCTTTCCTTGGGAAGGATTCTCTACTCTCTGCCTAGATAAGCTCCTTTCATCAGGACAACTGCTCTGCTGAATCAAAAAAAAAAAAAAGTCAGAAAAGTTTCTCTGAGGATGCATGCAGACATTGTCATATCACTACACCACTACATATTAGCTCCTTTTCAAAGTTTGCCCTCCACATGCACATTCCTTCTTTTCCATCCTTGGAAGATCTTCAACAGCGCTGAAATTCAGATTCAGTGAAGATTCTAAGCTCACTATAGGGCCCTTTGCAACTGCTGGACCACAGAATCATTCAGAAAAGATGAAGTGGGAAGAGACCTCTGTAAATCACTTAGTCCCACCCCCACTGGAGTATGGTCAGCTGGAGCAGCGTGCCTGGGACTATATCCAGGGGGCTTTTGAACATCTCTAAGGGTGAAGACTCCACAACCTGTGCATCTTGTCTCAGTGTTCAATAATCCTTAAGTAAAAAATAGATTTTCTTATCTTCAAACAGGATGCCCTGTATTTCAGCCTATGTCATTGCCTCTGGTCTTTTCACTGGGCATAGCTGTGAAGAGCCTGGGTCTCCATCTTCTTTACTTCCCATGCCTCCATTTATTCACATGGATGACATCCCTCTGAATGTTCTCTTCTCAAGGCTGGAAAATCCCAGCTCTCTCAGCCTCTCCTCATACAACAAATGTTCCAAACCCTTCATCATCTTTGCGGCCTTTTGCTGGACTCGCTCCCATACACCCATCTCTCCTGTATTACTATTTCTGTGCCCAGAACTGGACACAACTGCAGATGTGTCTCACCACTGCCAAGCAGAGGGGGGAACACACATCCTTACCACCATTTGCAAAATAAGTTTGTCTTTCACCAACTCAGTCCCAGACTGTGAGCACACATTTCTTTCCAAGTCCAGTTCCATTAACAAGCAGATGACTCACCTTAAATGGCTGTGATCATTTGCCTTGCCGAGGATACAGACACTTGACAGAGCTCAGGCAAAATAAACGGGACTTGCTAACACCTTTAACACGACATAACCAGCCGTGCTCACCTGACATGAACCAAAGTCCCTGGCAGACCAGCAAAGGCAGTAAAGCCTGGAATGGACAGGGAATAGAAATCCACCCCCAGATGGAGTAGCTTCTTTCAATGAAGCACACAGATTTTAAAGGGGAGGCCTCTCCATAGCTTAATTCATTAGCAGCTTTCAGTAGACTTGCTGAATAATGGCAAACTTCACCTGATGAACCAGGAAAGCTGATTTTGGCAGCACTGGCAATACTGCTCCACATCTCTGAAAATACATCTGTGCTGACACACATGACTGGGACTGCCTGAGATGAAATACTAATACAATTGATTAATCATGACAGCTATTGAGCATTTCACCAGTTGGGAGGATAAATACATTATACAGTTAAAGGAGACATTGCCTCAACCTTTCTTTGACTCTATTACTGTAGAGGGAGAGCAGTTCCCAGCTGGAGAAAGGGGCCCTGAGCACCTATAAACTGCCCAAGACATGTCTGCATACATTTTAGACAAACATTTCTTCGAAGCCAGGCAGTTGTTTTTTCTCCCATTTTCATTTTCCATTTGCTTGCTCAACCTCTGCAGGCCCTTTGTTTCCTGGTAATAGGTGAGATAGGCAAATACAGACTCTGGGCACTGGAACGAAAGGGCCTTTCATGTTGTCGGCACCTCAGAATGAGCAAGCAGTGTAAGCCCTCTCTGCAGTTTACATACTGTAGTGGTCTGCTATAGAAACTATGTAATTTGGTTTGCTTTGTTATTTGATAAATGGCAAGGAAAGCTTTGTAGCATGTTGACTGACCCTACTTGTAAGGTCATAGGCCAGCACTGGAGTGAGAGGACACAGCCGTCTGCATGGTCCCTGCATGCCTTGAGATTGCCTGGGAGAAAGCAGGCTTTATTAGAGGTACAAAGAGCTTGTGATGAAGAGCATCAGCTCTTAGTCAGGAAAAAATATCAGGGGTGTTTTCAAAAAAAAGATACTGAGAAGTCTTAACATGTAACATGGCACATAATGCACAATATAGAACAGTAAGGCATCTAAATTTACAAACCTGCAGTCTAGTCCACCATGGATTGCTGCTTTTTTGACCTAAACTTACACACTTTTTCACCTTAGACAGGCCTGTTCAGAACACAAGTTGTAAAATAGTCTTCCTTTATATTTGAGTGAAAGTTGTGTTCACTTCACCAGACTGTTATGTGTAGCAACACTCAAGGAAGAATAAAGAAACAGGGCCCGGAGAAGATGCCAGTCAGCCTGTTTGTATCAGCTTTTACCTCTAAGAGCCACTTGTGACACTAATTTGTTAAGAAAAGACTATGCCCAACATGGACTCTGATATGAGGGACTGCTGGACTCCAGCTGGTTGACACATGTGGAGATGGAGGAGAAAAGGAATTTTAGGCAACAATTTACATCTCTGCTATGTTCTCCCCCCCTCACACACCTGTGGGATCACAAACTGAGATCTTCCTTTAAGCAGTCTGAATTGGCTGATATATATTTAAAAAGTTTGTAAAACATAGCAAGGAAGAGGGTGCATAGCATCTGCATGCTGCAGCACAGTGAGCAGACTGCGTGCGAGCAATCTGAAACAGGACTGCCCATCTAGAACTACAGAGAGACTTTACATTAGAGTAAAATTAAAATTACAGTGTAATCTGTTGTATTTCTAGATATATCAATTTTTCCCTGTGGAAGTATCTGGCTTGCTGTAGTTCAAAACTCTCTATTTCACATGTACAGTTACATCTGTCCTGTCTCTGAGAATGCACTGATGCCATTGAGGGCCTGACCCCAAAGACATTCCATGAAGGTATCAAGTGAATGGGAGCACCTACCAAATGAGAAAAATTTGTTTCCACTGTGGAGTATAAGGGGCAGAAATTCAGTTGTCATTTTATTAAATGTGTACAGATTACTGACTGGTAGCATCATTCAAAGCACTGTAAAAATCCAAAGCCCTCTATAATGAACAGTGGGAAGTTTCTAGAAAGAGCAAAATGAGCTGGGGGGACCCCAAGCCAGAACAGGACCAACCAGCTGGGGAGATGCTGAGCACATGCAGCTTCAGCTCAGCACTCAAAATTAACCTGTTGCCAAATGACAGATGTGTGGCGGAGGAATAAAAACCACTATGTGAGCAATCTGAACATTAAAGCTGGAATTTAGACCTACCACTTTCATGGCAGATACAAGGCAGATGACACATAGGACAAACTGAGATCCCTCTTCTGAATTATTTGGCTTGCTTCTTTCTTATTTTGCTTTATTCTGTACCAGCTCAATTTTGTGAGTTAGGGAGAAGAACTGAGGGGAAATTCCTTGCTAATCCCTTGTTCAGAGCTGGGCTATGGAGAGAGTCTTGCCACAAATCTCTTAAAACATAGAATAAGTGTTAAATTAGCCCAGGAAAACTCACCTGAAAGCAAGCTGTTGCAAAGTGGGCAGCAAGGTTTGACAGGCAAGGGATGAGAATTAATTAAACTAGAGGGGGAGGAGAGGAAGAAATTAAATGCTATTTGGGAACACATGAAACAGAAATAACTCAACATATGAAATATTCATTATTTGTAGCTGTGAGGGGCTGTTTGGAAATATTTTATTGCTCTTCTTCTGTCCCCAGTGCTTTTTCTAGGAAAAGGAGAAAAGTAGATTGCTTCAAAGGATGTGAACGAGGAACTGGAGAAAAGCTGGTTGTACATGTGTGTTTATTCATATGCTTCTGGGCTTCTCTCATTCTCGAACTCATTCCATCTGAGTCTTGGATCTTACTCAGGTTGAAAAGCTAAAACACACAGATTTAAAAGTGAAGAGACTATTCAAGTGACGGTAAACTCATGATTAGGACACAGGATTTGGGATAACTCAGTGTGCTCCTTTCTTGTTTTGAAAGCCTTCCTGTTTCAAACAGCAGGAGGGGATGCACTACCATCGCTTCTGTAGGAGGTGTGGATAAATCCTTATCCCCTCTTCAGGAGTCAGGCTGATCACTTAAGTGCTGAATTGTAATATACTTGGAAAAGATGAAGTATTTATTCATATAAGCTCTCCCTTAGTTACTACAGAAAAGGAATTCAGCCTACTCCTAGCCTCTCCAAGGTGTCAGGCCTACTGAATTATTGAACTTTGCTGCTCCTTTGAGCATGGTTTCCAAATATGTACTAACTAGTCTTTAAGTATATGGATGTATGGATTCCCTATATTAAGCAATACTTATTGCAGTATCTGGGTTCTCTTGATTGCACACCACTATACTCCCTTTAATCACTGCCATGAAAAAATCTGAAAAAATAACATCAATCTGGATTTCATTCCCTTTACTCTGACTAAATTTGTTATGCTTAAATTATTTTATAATTTTTTTCATAAATAGGTAGGCTACAGATCGTTTTTTTGTGTATTTAAATGAAATGTTGAAGCTGGGGTCCAACAAACCTCATCTATCATAAGACATAGAGAAACTCATAGAAGCTGATGAAGATGGAATCTTCATCCTAAAAGCCCATTGTAAATGTTAAGTAATCATTGCAATACCCCCCTCAGTAAACAGTATTATCCTCACATAGTGGGAAAGGCTAAATCCAGTAAGAGATGTGAGTACTACTGAGCCAAGCAGTGCTGTCTTTGGCTCCTGCTGACTGCAGTCAGCCTGGAATTTCACTCCCTTGCAATGCTCTGCAGAGTTCAGCCCAACATAAATTCAAACCTGAAAAAGTCATCCAACTGCTGTATAACTTCATACAGTGACACATTTGCTAAGGTGTTTAAAGTTTGTCTTCTATTAAATACCATAATTATTCATGCCAACTTGCTTATGCACATAAACCAATCCTCTCTTTAAGCTGTCCTTCCCTTGAGAACACTAAACACTCTTCTGTGACCGTATCTTTAAGTTAAATAAAGAATTGCAAATGCCTGTCTTCCAAAGGAAATGCCGTACAGATCCAGCACAGCGAGGGAACTACATTAACAGGATCCTGATAAAAGAGAACAGCTTAAAGCAATACAGATAGGACAAAAAGAGGAGGTAGTCAAGAGTCCCCGGTCCCTTCTCAAACATTCTAAAATTCTAAAGTGCTTTTAAGAAAGAAAATTCCCCTCATTACCCTCAAGATAAACCAACATTTTCAGCATTTTGAAATGGGGGCACCACATAAGTAAGTTCTCCAGCCAAAAATTTGAGGAATAAGATAGTGCTATAGGACCCTTCCAAACTGCTCACAGTTTCAGGAAGCAGAAAACAGAAAGTTAAAGGATATTGAAGTTATGAACTTAGTCTACAATATTTTTATGATGGAGACTGCTATTACCATGCTACAGACAGCAGAATCCCTTTATATCCATCAAATACATGCACAAGCAGTTCCATCAGAGGGGTAAGAGTGAAGCCAAGTGTGCAGAGCTAAAAGACATGTTTGGAGGTGGGCAGGTAGCTGAGTTCAACGCTGCTGAACAGACCCATGGGTCAGATATTCAACCAAGCCACCATCTGCACCACAAATCAGACCAACACAGAGGCACTCCAGCCTGAAATGAGGAAAACTGCTGCTTTTTCTCCTCAGGCTACTTACAGACGATCTCAGAGAGGAAGCCCCCTCACCACCAAAGTCCTCATGTGGTGTGGCACGGCTGCCTATCATCAGGGCCATCTCCCCGTGCCTACCATGCAACATGCAGGGCAGCTGCTCCCCAAAGGATGGGGGCTGCAGAGAGGGCAGGGCAGGACTCAGCCCACAGCTGGAGGTGACAATATGGAGCAGAGGTCAGGCCAGGAAACGAGTGGAGTCCTGGGTCAGTGCTCCATGGGACAGGGCTGAGCTAAACCCATCACTCGTGCAGCAAAGCTGAGGCAGGGCTGACCAACTAACTGGGGGGAGAAGAACTGAAGCACCGGGGCTGGGGTGTGGGGGGAACACAGGTGGGGCTGGTCAGGGCCAAGGAGACCTGAGTGCCTTTGGGCCCTGACAACCCCAGCCCTTTTATCCCAGCTATGACACACACAAAACTTTCCTTATGCAGCCCAAGGGTGAGAAAATAAGCTGTGCCCTTCAGCTGAGATTGGTATGTGCCCAACTAGGAGCAAGAGACAAAGTTTGAACACATAGTGAGGATTTTGTAGGCAAGCAATGCAACCATGCTCTGGTGTTCAAACCTGAAAACAACTTCACAAGATAAGTAAGAAATTAATTCTGGGTTCAGATAGGCTGTAGATTTAATTTGCTATGCATTGCCAAGCAACTGAACTAAGGTTTTTAGAAAAAAAAGCACTCTCAGTGCCTGGTCCCTGGCTGCACCTAGGACAGGTTAGGGAGTGATCCCCTTGTGCTACTCACCTCTCCTGAGCCCCCTGACCACTCACTCATCTGCTCTGACAAAGCCATTGACATAAGAAAATAAAAAGCATTTAAATTAAAGCAGATAATCCTGGCAAAGTACAACTGAGAAACACGCCATTTGTACCAGGTGACATGATAGACAGCAACCTTTAGTAAGGTAAATGTGTGTGTAAGAAGCTCCCGGACCTCCTAACCCCACTCAGCTCACACAGGATGGGCAGAGCCAGCTGTGCCATCCAATTTCACAACTTGGCAGTTTCCATCTTCCTATGCCAAGTGTCCCTGGTCAGGTACATGATCACTGGGATATCTCCCTGACTGCATTTGGTTATGTACCTACTCATAAATAATCCCTTGAAATAGAGATAAACAGTCTTTGCAGGAATAAAAAGAAATAAGTAATGTAAACCATAACACAAATGCTGGTTTAGTTATTTCCCATGTAGAACACTAGGCCAGCATTGAATAATTAGGCAAACTTTCTGAGAGAACTGTCCATAAACCAGTTCTTTTACCAGGTGCCAATAGCGCAGACAAATAAAATCTTTACACATTATATTGATCTGCATCTATCACATCTTGATCAAAGTTTCCTGCCTTCTGTTAAGGTGCTAATGATTTCCTAAGCAAAATCAAACATAGCCACTCAACTGTCTGAACAAGTTAGATGAAGTCACTTTAATTGCTGACTTTGATGCATCTTTTCTCGCATACTAATTTCAGCCAAGTCAGATGGTGCACACACATTAAATGATGAAGCAAGGCAGTAGCAGAGCCAGCTGAGGGCAATCTTGCAAAAAGCGTCTCACTCATCCCCAAGTCTCCATTTTAGGAACTGCCTTTCTGTCTCTGTTCAGACAGACCCAAAACAAAGAGGCCTTGCTCCACAGCTCATTTTTCAAAGTCCAAATAATTAAAAATATCCCAATGACAGTCACAATATGCTACAAATAAAAATTCATGCTAATTTTTCATACAATAACACAATTAATGTCTGTTGCTTCTGCCTAGTCACCTTTTGCTCAGATCTAAAGGGGAAATCTGAGTAACAAAATCAAAATTTATTGGCTTAAAGTGCCTTCTCAAAATAGCTGGGACACATGCTTGTCCCAGGACTTCACAGTGCCTCAGTTCTCTGCAGCATCTCAGCTCCATGTTTGCCCCTTTAAAATTCCATATGGAGAAGCTCATGTTTTCTTGTAATGTGATAAAAGGGAAAAATTAAGGGGAATGGGATTCTTATAGCAACATATTTGTATTGCTCTAGTTAAACTTATGTCAAGAGCTTAGAACTTTGCCAGAGAAAAAATTGTACTTGGAAGAAACCTGGAGAGAAAGGGCTTGGCCCTGGAGAGAATTTCATAAAATACCAAATCAAGAGATGTCAATTGGGTTCTTAAATTACGCAAAGGGAAAGCAAATAACATACATCAGTGGCTTGAACTGCTCTTTTGTAATCAAATGATTTGTGTTTCAAACCCAAAATTTGACAAGTAATTAATTCATTCAGCAGATTTTTTATGTGATTTTGCATTTTCATAAAAAGATAGATTGCATCATAATGTAGTAGAATATAAATTATTATGGGGTGTCTTTTTTTTAGTCTGTCTAAATTTTTTTTTCTTTTTTCACATGGTAGAATATGAGGGCTCCTGGAAATTTTCTCCAATTTTACAATTTGCATCCCACAAATTTTATCTCTGACTCTTTTGCTTAATATTTGGATGACTGCCATTGTGGGCACAAATTAGGCCACCTCCTTTGAAGTGCCAAGCCCCTTATCCATTGCATTTCTCATTGCTTTCAACAACCATTCAAGCTGGGATGCAAAGGTCCTTCCCTGCACTGTGCAGGACAGGAGCATTGGGTCATATGTGCGTACCAAGGAGTTGAACCTCCAACCTACCACTTGGTTTTCACAAATACTGCTCATGAACTTATGTGCCAGGATTTTCACACATGAAGATTTCTGACAAAAAGATAAATTAAATAATGGTTTTCAACTCCAGTGGGAGAGCTTGGTGCTCACAATTTCTACAAATCTGCCCCAGAAATACTTAGCATAGATTTTAAGCAGAACTGATCAGCAGCAAGTGGGTTCTGGAAACATAGAGAAGTCTTTTCCAAGAGACACGTACAAGCAGATATCATCTGGCAGATACTTTTAATTCACTTTTCTCCTTTTGAATTCCATGCCTGAGTCACAACACTTTATACCTGCATTGCACAACCCAACAGCACACACACCACAGTTTTCACAGTGCAGGTGAGTAAGAGATTGGTCATCTGCAAAGTGCCAGTTCCATTGCGCAAATGGCACTGCAGAGGATGCGTGAGGGTTTTGTTCCAACACACACAGGTACGTTTGGGAAAGTTCAAACGCATGCTATATTACAAAACTAATTTTTGCTGTGCTGTTATGTGATACTTCCAATGGATTCATGCTGAATATTGCCTTTGTTCTGAAAGTCCCCATCTACTGGGCTGCTGCATGGCCCTGGCTGTTTCTGCAGTGTAAGTCAGGCAGGGAAGACTTCCCAGGGCAAGTATAGTTTTGCCTAAATGTCTCTCAGTAGCACGGATGGAGAGGTATGACTCATTATCAGCCAGCCTGCCCAGGTTCTGAGTGGGATGGACTCTACCAGCCCCAGAAAACAGACAGATAGTGAGGTGGGCATTTATTCAAATTGCACTTGTGAGAAGCCTGCTGAAGAGCCGCCTTTCTGGTCTCAGGCTCCTTTTCTCCATGTACAAGTAATCTATGCTGGGGACAGGCAAAGAGACCATTGCCAAGACAGATGTGACCTGTGACCACTGAGAACTCCACATAGTTTTTATGCATGTAGGGATGCAGGATAAGGGCAAACCAAAATAATATCCTAAGACCTAGGACTCTAAAATCTCATTTTCTTTACCTATATTGTTGTTCTCATCATGAGAAGTATGTAAAACTATTAGCATGAGTCTAATCTCATCAAATTTACTATCAATGCATAATACTTATCAATGGAAGGAACACATCCTTGTCTCCAATGAGCACAACAGCTTTTTCAAAGAGAGTAGAACAAGGTATCTTTTTATATACTACAGGTCAGATTACTTTCTTCATTGAAGGGTATGTAAGTTTCCTAGGGAGGACTGAATATTTAGTTTTGTCTAAAAATGATTTGCTACCCTGTCATATAATCTCAAATCATGAACCTTCATCATCAGAGTGAGACAAGCTACATCTTTTTCTCTCTTTTTGTATATACTGTAGCCAGTGTTACTTACATGCTAAAGGTAAATGTTTGTATTTCCCTTTATGCCATAACGCTGTTCATTGAGCTGTAACAACAAGAGTATCTACAATCCCCAGGTTTGACTGAATGCAACAATTGTTCTTCATGTTCATGAGAGGCTTCACATCTGAGGTTGAGAAATATTTCTACTGTAAACATCAGACCAAGGAGCACAAATTCAGCTTTCATTTCTCTCCATAGTGATCTTTGTGCACAACTTATGACACAAAGGTGAGTCAATATGTAATATAGCAGCAACAAAATATATCAATAAAAAGAAATTCCATTTTGTTAATACTTCAGTTGCCTCTTTAAACAAAAGATTTTCTTGTTTGCTTGTTAGTAGCCAGTTCAGTTGTAAGGTGCAATGTATGTGTAGGGCACACAACATAAGTGTTGCCTTTGTACTGAACTGCCCTGAAGAAAGAGGGTTGTGAAATGTCTTCCTAATAAACACACCTAAATAAGACCGACCAGCAAGACTTCAGTGTCAAAGCTGTGAACTCTTACACTGATGTAGATCTACGTATTATGGAGTAGAAAGAAAAGAACTAGCACATCTCTGGGGCAAAGCCCAGTATGCCATGACTACTTAATGTGTTTGGGTTTTACCCCTGTGAAAAGGGGCTTGATTATTCATTAGGCCATTTATGTCAATTATATTTTACTGCATGATCACCTGTATAGGTCACAGATAAAAATTACATATGTGCACAGTTTTCTTTCTTGTGTAGATATTGTGCATATTAAAGCCCTATCAACAACCAGATAGCAAGCTCTTCTTTATTCTTCCAAGATACTTGTTCTCAAAGACTGATTTTCACTTTGATAAAGGTACACACAATTCCCAGCTCTACTCACTCTTACTGACATACCCATCCCAGTGCTGTGTACAACCAAAAGCCACTGAAATTTCACCTGAAATCCTTAATGTCCCTCTTCAACTGACAGGTATTAAGATGCTCTCCTAAAATAAGTGATCATTGGCCTAATATCACATTCACGAAGGAGATTCAACAATCCATTTTTCTACTTGTGTATTAAATTACTGCATTATGTAGTTACAACAATATAAAAGTCTGATTTTCCTTTATCAGCCAGAGGTCTAAGTCACAGTAAGATTTTTCCTATTAAAGAGTCTCCCTAGGTACACTGCTCTGTCACAGATCTTAACTCAAAATCATTTATTTAACATCTGTTCCACAATCATTTCTTAAAGATTTACTTCCTTTAAACACAATTGGGACACTTGATCCTCCCTTGTTTCAATCTGCAATATCCTTTAAAATAACAGTAAAAGATGTTGTGCATACAAAACCCAGGCTGACACCAATAAATTTCACTGACTCATTTCTCTTGCATTATTCCTGCTTGGCTGCTCCTAGAAGGAGATGAACTGTAGAGACACTCAGAGGCAATTTAGTGGTATTACAGAAAGACCCATTCAGTCTCTAATGAAAAGATCCTCTCAAAAGTACAGGTTTGGGTTGTTTTTTTTTTGACAGGGGCAGCATGGAAGGTGCACTTTCTCAAGAAGCCCCAAATCACTGCTGTAGCTATGCCTAAGGTGGAGCATGCACCAGTGCTTGGCCCACTGTCCTTGAAGGCAGGTCATGCATAAATACAGTCACTTCACCTGGTCACTTCAGACTAAAAAAAGTTGCTTTTCTTTCACATAGGAGGCTATCTTTGCAAAATTCTTTGGGAGGGAGGGGCTGGGAGGGGCAGGGTTTGGCCTCCATGAAACTAATAATATATTAAGACTATGAAATGTCAGACTATGATAGTGTTGCCATGGACTTACCCTCTTTTTTCCACCTGGAAATTTTGCCTGAATTGAATGTAAAGACTCTGGACATTGATCCTGGATTTCTGGCAACCCAGACACAGCAGTAACTACTGCCAAGCTGATGGACACCTAGAAATGCCAAACAATTGGTGCCTGAGCAAGTGCAAGCATCCACCAACCAGACAGGGCAGGTGCTGGAGGTCTCGTGTACCATAGATTTGCTGCAAATGCATAGACCATCTGTGCTGCTCATGAGCATATATTTCAGTCCAGAAAATGTGGACAGAAACAAGACCACCTGAGCTCGCTGATGCCTCTCCCTCCCCCAGCAGGCATGCTCCAGGTTACAGCTGCCTTCCCATCCATACCCAGCCTTATCAGTCCTCGGGAGTCACAGTGACTGCTCTGCCATCATCTGCAGTGAAGCTCAGGATCCAGAGCGTGTACCTGCTCTGAACAGCCATGCCAGACTGTGTTTGCAAACAAAGAGATTAAGATGATATTGCAAATATTACCATTTTATCAAGGATCTTGCAATGTTTGTTTTTCTTGTAGTTGAACTTCTGGAGCTGTAGAATTGTGTGACAAATGTAACTTTTCATTTAAGAAAAAAAAAATTCAGATTAGAACTCTGCAGCTGAAGAAGTGTGAAATATCTGATGATCTGACTCCAAACTACTCCTTGTCCAAACACGTAGAATACAGAGCCTTCAAATGTGACCTTAGAGACTTGAAAAGCATAGCTATATAAAAAGAATCTGAAATGTTTTGTTCCTTGTTAATAACTTTTATGCCACCCATAAAACCATCAATAACTCTGAAAGTCCATGTCCTGCTGATAAATGGGAATTTTGTGTGGATGAAAGTTTGATTTTAAAATTATATTTAATTTTTTTTTTTTTGTGGTGGAGGAGGACCTGAAGTGTTAATAATAATTGATGCACAAAGTACTTTCCTAGATGGATTGGTAGGAAATCATCCCAAGTGCTCACAGCAAGTGCCTGAGCTCCACTCCCAAGGCTAAAGGGTCTGGTTGCCTCTGCACCAGCCTATGGTACTGCTTCAGATAGGGAGTACTTGAATTGAATCAGCATGGTCGGAGATCATGGTCTATGATAACTCATGTGAAATATCAAGGAGAGAGAGAAGGATGGGAGGAAAGGAAATATGACATATAAAAATTGTAACTTATTCAGAAAAGAGTAAGAGTAGTTTTCTCAGTCCTGTGATTTCATGCAAACATCTGTCAGAGATAATAACTATATTTTCAATTTTGTTCTTAATAGCCACATTTGTGAAAAGAGTTGGGAGTTTTTTAAGTGTAATAACTAGAAGTCTAAAAATTTTACATATACCAGTTTAGGTTAATCTGAAAATTTAGGAACACAGATTTTCAGAATATATAGATAATCTTTACAGATGTCCCTTAAAAATTATTTCAGATGTATCAGCTTATAATTTTTTTCCTCTTTTTCCATTAGTACAAATCAGAAGAAACTCACTGAAATCAGTGGTGATACATCAGCATAAGAATGGTGTGAGTAGATGAAAAATCCATCACAACTGGAGTAAGGAATTAAGCCTGGTCCTTCCTCAACCACAGCACAGTCATTGAGCTCCAGTCAAATTAAGGTACTTAAGAAAGGAAATGAGACTCACAGTATAATGAAAGATGTCTTGGAGTGTGTTGTACATCTCACTGAAATCCTGTTTCACTAATGACAGTCAGGGTGGGTGCTGCAGGAGGGCTCTGCCTTCCCCAGCAGCTCTGCCCCACACAGCACTTACCAACAAAGCTGCACTGCTGCATCCCAACAAGACTTCCACATCACTAATATGTATTGCTCAGTGTCTGTACACAAGAACAGGCAACTGAAAGCTTTTCAACCATCTCAAATGCCACCAGGACTTCACAGTCTGATTTTCAGAGTGACTCACAGTTTCCCAGCATGTCTAGCCTCCAAGAATCTGGACACACCCAGTGACCCTGTGCTGCCTCCTCTCTCTGCATTATATATACCTGAAGTTACTGTGCCATGCTCCTTCACATAAAACACTTGATGAAAAACACTAAGTGTTCAGCCAGCTAGTGAGCAGCCAGACTGAGGTCCTGTGCACAGCTGTAAACCCCCTGGATGGAGCCCTGATTAGCCATGGCAGGAAAGATTGTGGGATTGGAGCCCATGGCTGTACTTGGAAAAAACTTTAAATTACCAGGAGTTATTTTAGTTGTTTTGACACCTAAAGGACCATCACTTTCCTATAGAATTAGCCTCCAAAGCCAAAACTGAACTTGGTGGAGAAGCTGAGGCAGTGGCTGTACGTGGCTTCCTCCTTGCCCTAGGTTTGCCAGCTGTCCTCCTGCAACATGTCTTCCCTTTCCTGTCCCTGCAGATGCTGTGCCTTTGTCACCAGACCATGGCACGTAAGCACCCAACACCCCAAATGCACCTCATCAACCATGCAGCACTAGGCACTCACCAAAGATTCCTCACCCACAGAACCCAGCTCACTTTCAGAAGCATGAGATAGCCGAGGTCTCCAAATTCCTTCTCTAACTTCTTTGACATCACACCCATACAAAGTGTAACAGCTCCTAGGTAGCTTAGCTATGCTAAAACCTCTGCCTGTTGCTCTGACCCTTAGAAATATGGTCACATATTTCTGTTTTCCTGTCTCACAGAACTGACCTGCCCATCAGCATGTGTTCGTACACCGCCAAGCACAATGATGTTCTTGAGCCCAGTGAAGCATTTGAGTCTCAACTACAGCTCTTCAACACCACAATGCTGTAAATAAGACATGACGACTTGTCTCTACCCCTTTTGTGAGACAGTCAGTAAACATAATTCCTTTATTTTAAGAGAAGAAAGTGATCTTCATTTGAGGACATTATTTTTTTACTTATGAGTATCCAGATTTGGAGTATTTCCCAAAACAGTAAGTACAACAGTGGATTCCCACACAAATGCAAATGTACACACATTTTGACTTCATGTAATCATTCTCTTTTTACTGGCAATGAGTTGTTTTTAATATTTGTCAGCACTGGCAGCAACACCACCTGTATACTGCAAGAGGAACTACTCACAGCTGTATTTTGCACTGACTATCCCTAGCAAGTGGATCTCTAACTTCCTACTCTAATGGGAGTCTGTAGCACAAAACCCCTAACATGCTACCTGCTGTCTTTTTCTTGCTCCTGTGCTACTAAGACTGTTACATGCAGGTTGGTGAGCTTTCTGGCAGCAGCAATACTGGGTATTCCCACGACCCTTCCCAGCAGCCCTGGCCCTACATGGCCAACAGTGGCATTAGGGGTTGGCTGGGTGAAGTAGAGCTTGGAGAGTTTCAGAACATTTCACCCGAGAACATCTAGGCTGTTGCTTGTATTTCAGACCTGGAATATGGGCCCATTTTTTATCTGTTTCTCCATAATTATGTCTAATATAACTCTAATGTCTATAATGCCTATAACTAATACGAGATACTGAATCTTCACTAAATATCTTGCCTCACTTTTATTCTACTACTATCATGACTGCAACACCCTTACTAATATGAGCATTTTACAATAATTAATGGATTAATCTTCACAGCACTGTTGTAAGATAGAAGACAAAAGCACAGAGATAAAGCAAATCACTATTTAGGTCAGAGCCACAATATAAAAAGGAAAAGAACACCCCAGAATTTCCAGTTCCCCTATGTTCATATGTCTTCATTGCAGCTTGAACTTCTTGCTTTGATTTCTGGTTTAAATTCCTCCATAGCTTTTTTTAATATACCAGAAATAAAAATTTCCAATGTTATGAAAAGCTTTTTTATGTTCAATTTCATAGAATCCCAAATCTCCACAGAAAATCCTATTATTATCCAAAACAAACTGATTGGGTCAGAATTTTCTATATAGCAATTTTAGCCAGTTCTGGTTTTGACAATGTAGCTACCAATGCAAAATATGATTATGCTAAAAATTTTATTGTAGAAAATCATAACTTATGGAGTAAAACCAACTTTACAACAAGTCTACTTATAGGCAAGAAATTATTTGTTATTTTAGTGGCATAAAGATACTAATAACTTGTGAGAGTAGGATCAGATAGGAATCTAAGGCATGGTCACTGAATTCCCACAAAACCTCCAACCTTTCCCTAGGAGTGAACATTTGTGTGGGTTTTTTCATTTGTGAACAGGAAAGGGAGTCTGGATTTTCAGAATAACTTCTATTGGTAAGTAGACTACACTGACTGACATATATATGTTTGAATACCAGTGAGAAATATGTCCAAACATATACACTTGTGGAGATACAACTAAGTTAATGCTACCTGTTCGTTGTTTTTTTGTTCCCAGTCTAGCATATGAAAAATTGAAATTTATTTATCTTAAAGCTATTGAACTCCCCCTGATTAGATCTGCTCTAGATTTCCAATTCCTTCACTTTTCTGTATCAGCTATCCTGTACAGATGTTTCATTCTTCAATGAGAAAGCCAGAAAATTAAAATCAATAACTTCATTATGTTTACAGTGTTTTTCTTCTCACCTGAGTTTTCCCAGTCTGAATGTCTTACTATAACTTGAAAATCATTGTTTGATTTTACTGAAATATTCCATTCTTATTCCTTGCATATAAAGGTTAGGAATATGGTAATGTAGACCTTAATTTTTTATAATGTATATTCTGAAAGGACTAAAGTCTATGTCTGCTTTCACAAAATGTTCAACTGAACATAGTATAAACAACCGTTTTATAGTATCTTCTACCATTTTGTAAAAATAATAATTTTTACAGTAAAATGGAACAATTACCAGGGACCTTTTAAATTCATATTCTCTTTTTCTGACAAGAATTCTTCCTGCACAGTTCTTCTTGGTTTTTGCATATACAAAAAATAAATAATTGACATTTTGTACTATGTGAACTTCATGTATTATGAATTTGATGGAAACAAACACATGATGGAGCACCTTCTTTATCTTTGTGATTGTTTTCACAGATATGTCACTAACACTGATATTGAATTGTATGATGTGTCCTAGGGACTGCAACATTTCAACAAAATATCTCCAGGAATATATGTGCACCTACAATGTCATCTAACAAACTCACCTTTCATTAAAGTCATCTTCAGTAAATGTGAGCTTACATTTGTAATGCAAATCTAAACAGCTATGAAAAGACACTAAAGATAAAAAAATATTAATATAGCAAGAGAGATTTAGAGATTACTTTTCCTGTAATTCTAATGAGACAATAAAAATAAAAATCCAGAGATTCAGATTTGATGGTACCACAGAATTTTCTTCTCAAGAATATTTGGAGTTTTCATGAAATAAAGTACTATGTGCTATTTCTATCTCATCTAAAATTCTGGCTTCTCCTGACAATGTATTCTCCCAGTGATATGCACATGTGTAATCACTCATTTACATTAATGGGATTATGGGTGTTTTGTATCTAGGAGAGAATACTTTTTATTCCTTCCCCCCCCCCCCCCAGAGGGGTTGCTCACTAGGCACTTGGCAACTGAGATGTTCTATGGTTTTTCCCTAAACAGGAATTAAGGCTTTCCTGTACAGCATGTCATACTTGCCTGAAAGCAAAAATGCTGCCTACTAAGCAATAGACACCCTAATTAAAGTTGCCCAGCATAATATCAGCCCATTAGTTTAAACTAAAGACCAAAGAGAATAATGGAGGTGGTATTAGGATACCACAAAACATAACCTAAGGTCAAACAAAGATTACTTTGCTTTGGGTAATTTTTTTTTAATATATACATTTCCAACCAATTTTCATCAGCTTTCCAAACCCAAATATAGGTAATAAAGTGCTTGTCAGTTTTTAAGACCCTGCCAAAGCTAAAATGATAACAAACAGCAATAAAACAATTGTCAATCAGATGCTTTCACAGGAACATTTTACTATAATGAGATATAATAAATATTCATCAGGACATAGTCTATAAAGGCACATAGGAGCATATTTTATGCCTGCGTGTAACATATTATGCTGGGCAGTTACAGCTGATCATGGAATAGTAGCAGTCTTATAAAGCTTTCTGGTACTTTTAAAATTTCTTTATCCCTTACACATAGTCTAGAAAATCTGAATCTTTACAAATGTTGGGGAAAGGAGGGGTGTCAGTATTATGCACTTTTCAGCTCAGTCCTCCCACAAGACATTCTTTTAAAGAGGATGGGAAAAACTCCAGAAAACAAGCGACCTTGGAATTCCCGTTTTCAAACTTTGTTTCATCCATAATCACACCTTTAATGGTGCAATTTCAAACATTTTTGGATTAATTGTTTCAGAACTAATCGCTATAATATACCTTACAAATGGAAAAATTATGTATTCAGTAATACTACTGAATTATTATCTTCTAAAATAATTTTTTTTTTAATATGGTCTTGATCCTGACTATTAACCAAATAAAGCAGTAAATTATCTAGGTTCATTAGAAACCCTTATATGGCACTGTAACAAACAGGTATGTGTTTCAAAACATAGGAAAAGCCTCCCAGAACAGCTGATAAAGGAAGCAGCTGGCAGAGAATCTGGTTTTGTTTCATGACACTATAAGGAGCACTTAAATTGTTTCTGCTGCATGTCTATCATACAATCCTTTGAGATATTTATCACTGGACTCAGGAAAATAAGCATTAGGTGGAGTCACAGGCACTCCTCAAATTAAGACAAAGAGCCAAATCCTGCCCACACAGACCACAGCCCTTCCTGAAGCCCAGGTTTTTCAACAGACACATCCCTTGGGTCATTTCCAGCTTTATTTCCTTGGATTCCACAAACTTAGCACAAAGCAAAATTTTCAGCCTTCATTTTCTCTCTGTCCTTGCCCAGAGGACAGGCATGTGGCAAAGCTGGAGGGTGTGCAAGGGTACCTACAGCCTCAGCTCTTGCCTCTATAGACCATACAGGGCTATGGAGAATATACACACATTACAGGTTCATGGTCTAGATTTATTCTGAATTTCTTTGATGAGAATCACACTCAAAGACCAAATGTAAAACGTTCACATTTGTAAGGATGTATTCAGAATCTGATTGCCTGTGCCTGGAAAGCAAAGCTCTGATATGGTACTGGCTTTGTAAGAGCACCTGGAACTTAGACATGACATGTCTAAATTAGCCATTAAAATAGATGTTAGCCAGTAATCTGCAAGTATTTGATAGTTGCAAAATTGTCACTAGCAGGTTGGTTGGCTAGAAAATAAAAATAGCTGCAAAAAGTATTTGAAATCATTTGTTCGAGTGCCAGCTTCAGTGAAGGTCTGAGCTGTTCTCATTAAAAGTCCGCAGAGAGGATCCTACTGCTTTCAATGCTACAAGCTCAAATCCTGCAAGCATCTTTGTGCAACTGAAAGTAGGTCTGTGTAAGAACAATTACATAGCACTGATCCCAGATACTTGAGCTCTCTTCAGTGGTGCAAGACTCCTGTTATCACATTTGGCAGTGGCACTCAAAATAAGGCTTTCACAGGTTTAAAATGGAGATGACAGAATATCTCGTAATGGGACCCTTTGGGTGAATGAATTCCTTTGCTCCTTGAGCAGTGTGATTAGATGGGCCTGACTGCAAGGCACAGAAAGAATGACCTATCTGTACCACAGAGGGGAACAGGTTTCTGGAAAAGATAGGTTAGGCCTCTTACTGTGGATTATGAGTCTCCTAATCTTGTACAGTTCCACAGTAAGCTGGGCAGGAGCTGCTAAAATAACTATGCATCAGGCAAAAAATGTAACGCTAAAGGTTTTCTCTAAGAAGAAATTAGAAAACTCAGGTAAGACTAAAATCCCCAAAGGTGTCAAGTATGAAGAGAAGCTTCCTGGCCATATCCTTGCTATCATTTCTACCCAGGACTCTTCCAGTGGTACCAGATGGTTTCGAGCCCCGACCACTGTCTGATGCTCTGGTGAGTGTCTGTGGGACACTTCTCTCCGAGAATATCTGTGCAATGACCAAGGTGACAGTGGCACATTTGAGCCACAGCCTTAGTCCCATGGGGTTTCAGTGAGCTGGGTATTTTAGCTGGGCCAGATTCATAGTCTGCTGGGTTTGATCATCTCTACATTTTATCAAGGTAGCCTTGGGCCACAGTCCAGTAATTGCCAGGGTTTTCCAAATACCAGGTTGAAAACAAACTCCCATCGAAACTGAGTGGCTCTGCCAAGTTCAAAAGGTGAAATAAATGAATCTTTACACATTATAAGAACAAAATCAACATTCTTCTGTGGCATAAAGTGCCTGAAAAACTAGCAAGTAAAAGCAGGTGTGATGTGCTCCCTGTCAGCTAACGACACTGATAAGCTTGCCATGCCTGGTTCTGCTTCATTTCAAACAGACTGCTGGAAAAAAGGAGGAAAAGCCAGAGCAGAAATAATTGCTGGAGCTTCGAGTTAGCTGAGAGAGCCTGCAGGCTAAGATCAACGCGACTGATTTCATCCTCTTCCTTTTATTTCTATAACCTTAAATGTTCTGCTATTATAAAAGTCATCATGTCAGCTTTCCCTCAAGCCTTAGCAGCGGCCTATTTTAAAATTGTATCAATTGGTAAAGCTCTTGGCTGGAGTATTTTCATCTTGATTTATGGTTTTTGAGCTTTAAAGATGAAGAAAACTCCACTGACCTGATCCGAGCATGCATGTGCATTGTCCCACACATATGTTTATAATCAGACCCTACAGAAACAACGCAAATTAGGGAAGCTTTAAAATTACAGGTAAAGCAGCAAATTGCAAGTGAATGCTGTTTATCCTGTATTTGTCTCCAAGAGAAATAAAAAAAACCCACCACCTATTTTAATTCTAAATGTTTTCTTTCTCTGCTTAATATCAGGGATTTAGCACTTCCTGAGGCCATTGATAAGGTAAGGGTCTTAGAATTAAGAAACTCATAAATCAGTGTAACAAATGTGGACATATAATACTATGGCCTTGTTCTTGCTTCTAGATCAATGTAACTGATAAAAGAACTTTAGGCTGGTGAGGAAGAGGGCAAAGGGACTTTTACTTTTTTTTTTTTAAGTGAGGACTGATCAAAAGCAAGCCCATAACTTAGACTATTCCAGCAAAGCAGCAGCCATCCAGCACTAACGCATATTGCTTCCTTTTAAACACTTGCAGCCTGGACCCCAGAGAATGCATTATTAAAATGTTCAAGAGGATCATATTAGGGCTTCAGAATAAATACTAACTTCCCACAATAATCTTCACACATTTGTCCATAGGGAATGATGGAATAATGACCCTTTGAATTTGTTATACAAAGGAGAGGCTTTTCTTCTCCCCCACTCCTTGTCAGCAGTGTGGTGGCATTGCACACTAAAGAGCCTGCTGCTAGCAGAGAGGTTAACCTGTGAGAGGAGGCACTTAGCGGAAAGGAACTTAATCTAAAAAGATGGTGATTAAAGCAGGCACATGGAGGTAAGTCTTCTTCACCTAACAGGGAAATGCACATTGCAAATAAGACACATTTCTAGTGCTGTGGGGTCCTGGAGGGAGCTGAGCAGTAGGACACCCAGGAATTACCTGTCGTGCTATTCTCATCAGCCCACGAGTGCCCATCACACAGGGAAAAAACAATCCCCTACACAAAAGTGTTTGAGTGTAAGAAGCACTTCTGAAGTCTTCCATACAGATGATTTGAGTTTTTGGTATGTCAACTAATGAAAATAATACCTTAAATAATGCCAGATAAGCTAACCATCAAAAGCATTATTTCTTATAATGTGGGCAGAACAGAAGCTCAATCCAAATCTGAGAAAATTCTCTTGGGATTAAATGTAATTTTGATGGTCCCCTAAAAATGATCTATACCTTCTATACCTTCTCTTGAGGTCAGCAAATGCTGTGGTTCTTTCGAGGTGAGCTGGTCATGGTGTTTCTGAAACAATTCCTTTTCCCTGTCTTTTTTCTTCTCTTTTGAGAAATGGCTCTACAGAGCTCACCTTACCGAGGGAGATGCTTGATAGATTGCACATGAAAAAAATCTGATCTATCCCTTTTCCCAGGACAGAATTGTTCCCTACAATATACTTCGTATCCATTATCAAAGGAATTAAAACATGCAAATAGGAGAAAGGGCTGCAAGTTATCCTGTTGCTTTGAAAGAACCTAAAGGCACAATTTACGGTAAGCAGGAGTCTTTTAAAAAACAGCAACTGCTTTAGCTGAGCTGGGGGGAAGAGAGGTTGTGCATGCAGTCAAAGCCATAAACGCCAGCCTTGGTCTGAAAAAAGGTAATTGTGCTGCGAATGCTGACAGGTCTGACAGAAAGTGTCTTCATTGAGAAATTGCATTTTGAAGTTCTTCCCATTCCTTCAGAAATAAATGGACTAAAGCAACAGGGCTGGCTCTGACAGGAAGTGGGAATTCGGGACTTCAAATACAAACATTATGAAAAACAAGCAACATCTGCAAACAGTAAGTACTTATTTATATTTTATGGAGTGTGTGCTTGGGATTTTGACAGGTTTTTAAACAGAGCCTGTATTAGGCCCATACAAAGGCGAGAATGTCCCTTTTTAAAAATACATTATGCTGCTGAAAAGCAGTCTAAATCTGCAGTCCAAGCCTCAGGTGAGCTCTGACCCCTCCTAACCTGGTCTAACAAAACACACATGTGGTGTTTGCAATAGAACAGTTTACTGCTACTTTCTCAAGGTCAGGACAAGACAGACACTTGAGGGTTAGTATTCAGCAAGCTTTTCCCTTGGCTGCCAGAGTGGCTTTGAACTTTTCCCTTTTGAAAAATATAGGAAGTGAAACTGTGAGGAAACAAGTGCTTGGAATCACAGAGAGGCACACACCAAAAAGAGAGGGGGAACCCCCCTCCCCACCAAAAATATAAACAAACCTTTTTTTAAGCAAACAAGAAAAATTCCAAAATTGAACCCAGACTGACATCTAATTTAAGGGTTTAAAATTATTCTGTGTGTAGTTTTGAAATTTTAACACTCACTCTTTTTCACATGCTACCTCTGATTTTTTCATATAACAAATAATAACCAGTTGGCAGGTATGGTGCACTGTGCACTATAAAATATTTAGTAAGGCAATAACGACTCCCTGGGCAGCATAAGAAAACCACGATTATATTCAGAGAGAAAGCCATGAACAAACAGAGGGGGAAAAAAATACAAAGAAAGATAAAGAAAGGCCTTTCATCAGGTCTTCCTGTCCAATAACACACTCAGGCTTGATCCATATGTTTTGAGAAAAATCAAAGTGTCACGACTACCAAAAATGTCAATAGCTCCAGTAAGGAATATTGTCTAACATTTTCTATTACACTGTTGAAGAATTTGCCTCCCAGCGCAATTTGGGAGAAAAGTCTTTTATTTCTAAAACACTAAAAAAAACGAACAAGGCACGCTTCTGTGCAATGTGTAATACAATAATGCTGTGGGCTTCCAAACTATCCTGGAAACTGATACTTTGATGAAAGTGAGTCCTTCTCCACACCTCTCATATTTTCTGTCCTCTGCGCATAGACAGGGCTTCGAGGCACATCCTGGTCAGTGGGATCTAATAGCGTAATACACCATTCAGTGGGAAACTGGAGAAGGCAAACTTTCATCAGCCTTAATATTTTTATAATCCTGCATAATGACCCCCAGGATTGGCAAACCCCCCAAACCAAAGGGGGATGGGGGTTGTCCAGGAAGGGAGCATTAATTGCCTTTTGCTCAAAGCTGTGCTTCTTGCCCCGTGTGCTGTTTGCATCCCCGTGCATATCTTGCTTTTAAAGACACCCCATTTCTCCCTGTCATCTGTAAACAAACAATTTTATTGCTGTCTTGGCAAAGTGTAAACAAAACTTAGCACCTTGCCCTGGGGAGAGCTGCAGCTAACATATGGTTTGTTTGTACCTTGGTGCACAATTTCTTTTGTATTTGTCTTTTCCAGCACCCTTCAAATTCCAGAGGGAAAAAAACCACATCAGTGGCGCTGTGTCTTTATCCTGTGGAATCTAAACTAGAATTGAGCGTGTTGCAGACAATCAATATTACTGTGCAAATTAGCCTTTATAACTGAACCACTGTTTGCTCACCAGGAAAAAAAAATATCTGGCGTGAGTACAGTGCAGTGAACAAACCCCTGCTGTGAGCACACTGCAACTTAACTCACATCCTGGGGCTCTCTTCCAAATGGTTTAGCATCTACCTGAGAGAGAAGTGGCAGTAGAGTCAGAGAGCTACTCAGCACTGTGAAGGACCCAGAATTAATTGATCAGGATTTTACACCAGAGTCTGTACCGATCCTCTTGGCTAGAGGAGCTTGTTCACTGTCAAACAAGAGAGTGGCAGCAGTGCTGCTGTGGCCTTTGGGAGAGCTCAGGAGGTACTTTTGGTGCTTCCAAACCCTCAGAGCAGCAGGTCTCTGCTCTTGTCCCATCAGACTACTCAAGCCCTGACAGAGTAGAGAGGAGGTTCAGCAGACAGCTGGGGGTAGAATGCTCACCCTGAAAAACCAGCTTGGGGAGCGGCACTTATCTGGCCTAGAGAAGACTTTGGAGTCCAGACATCAGTCCCCAGAACCTATGAGGGGATTAGCAAGGAGATGGAGCCAGAGTCAGGCTCTTCACAGTGGTACACAGTGGGAAAATAAGACACTGTAGGCAAGAGGTGACACAAGGGAGGTACAGGCTAGAGATGAGAGACAAGCAAGGCTGCCCAAAGACGTTGTGCAGTCTCCATCCTTAAAAGTTTCCAAGATCTGACAGGAAAAAGCCCTGAATAACCACTTCAAAGCCCACAGCTGACTTTGCTTTCAGCAGGAGGTTGGGCAAGAGACCTCCTGAGACCCCTTCCAACCCGAATTACAAACCCTTCATGAGTTACTCACAGGAAAGCCTTTTGCTTCAGTAAGACAGATTTTTTGGAATAAGAAGCATGCTAAAGCATTTCAGAATCTGACATTTGGCATACTATTTGTCATTAACTTCTGCACTCACTTAACGTATTCAAGTACAGTATTTGCATACTCTTGCATGAATGCACCTACTTTTATAGTGCTGCATACAGAAAATCCAGCAAGGCTGCCCTGTCAATATTTGGTTTTATTGTACGGTGCAAAGTAGTTTGTTTTCCATCTCTATGTTATTAAAAGGGGGAGCTAACAGAGTAATGGACATTAGTAGTCAATAAACTGAGCATTGATACTCATCATGTTAATAATAAGATATTCAAAAGTGAAAATATATCCTGTCTGCCTAAACAAATCATGGAATAAGTGGAAGAAATGTCAGAAGAATTTATTTTGTAGAGGATAAACAGTAGCAAATAACTATTACTGAGATATGTACAACTGCAAATAGAGAGTGAGCTTGTGTATCTATTAGCTATTTAGACTTACTCAGCAAATGGGTCACATCAGCAAACTCCTGCCAATGCTTCCTTGGCAGGTTTCTTACCACAACTAATACTCTGACTGTATGTTCTTTGTGCAATCAACTACTTGTGCTCAGCACCTCCTCACCTGAGTCAATCAGCATTTTCCCTCTCTCCCTGCTGTACAGAGTTAGCCAATTGCCATGCCAGCAAGGAATGCACAAACCAACCATATAGTTTTGGCACCAGTAATTTATAATCATAAGTTCTTTCTGCAAATGTTTTCATTCACAGATAAAAGATCATAACATTCCCAGGAAGAGAACAAAGATGGAGAAAATACTGTCAAAGTCACTTACAGCTTTCACTTGAAATAACACAAATAATTTTTCAAGTCAACACACAGCTAAAAATAGCCCCTCTGAACTTCCTGCTGTAATAGTGAGCTATATTCTATATGATAAATTTTAAAAGGATCATAGAATCCATGAAGGCTTCCTTCCTTTATAAATTGGATTTAGGTTTTTTTGGCTATCATACAACCCAGGCATTGCTTATTAGTCTAGCATAGATAGGCAAAATAGCCAGAAATTATAAGGTTCGACCGACAGTCCCAGCTTCATACTCATCAATCCCCCACCTGAATACAAGCCAGGATGAGGTCCTGTTCTTCCCAAGACCAGCTGCATTACTGAGGGCACACAAAGGCATCACTACTTGGTCAACAGTGTTTTTACTTGTGGTTCTCTGCTGCACTCCCTGATTTTCTTGAGGGTCCATTAACTTTGCTTTCAGTGTACATGGCTGTAGCTGGATCACACAAAGACAGGACGATACAATAAGCATTTCAAGCATTTTCACTGCCTACGTTGTTTTCTGAAAGGAAGTCCAGCAAGAGATAGTATGACTAAGATCTCAAGCATAACAGAATACCAGAGACATCACACTGTCTTATTCCTTCAGAGAAAAAATGGTCCCCAGATGACTGAAATTTCCTTCTAGTCAGTGTCAGTAAACAACAACAGAAATCAAAAGTCACAAGGGTACAATTGTCATTAGTATGTAAATTTTAAAAGCTCAGTCAAAAATATCAATACTTTCCACTTAATTTATTACTATATAAAGATGGATGACAGTAAAGTGAAACATCGATTTTTCAATGCCCTTTAAAAAATCGTGATGAAGAAAATACTCAAGGACAACTACTTCAAAATACACAGACTCAAAATTAATTATTGTATTTTTTTACAATGCTTGTTCAGTTCAATCCTATTTGATTGCCTTTTTTTTAATGAAGAAAAGGAATAGACCATTTATGTAAAGAGCCATTTCAAAATTGATTAGATGTAAAGACAGGTTAGCATTTTTACAGTATTGACAGAAAACCATTAACCAAGCAGCCTATAGACACGGTCACTGAAAGTTAATCGAAGTGAATAGTAATTTGGAAGGGCTTTGCGTGACAGTCATACAAGCTCTCCTTCTTTTCACAGATTTTGGTTGTAACTCATCTTTGAGATGCATTGAACTGTCTCTTTGGAATGCTGTGTATAATTACTTTTTGATTATAATGATTGAATTTAAACATTTTTGAGAGTGTGTAACTGTTGTCACATGCTTGTTTCTAAAATTAACTACAGTGTATTCACCATTGCATAGATACTTGATCGAAAGGACTGTAAGCTGTCCTGGGTAACAGCTTTTCTTTGATTATTTACCTTTCAGATTGCTTGTGTCTACACTGTAAGATAAGGTTAAAGCTAAGAAATTATTTTAAAAGAAACAGTACTTGTGGGCACTTTAGGTCAATGGTTCTGAACAAATACAGTACCACCTGAAAAACATCACATGCTTGCAGCAAACATGTTCTTAATAGTGATAATTTGCAACTAACTGCTTTTTCAAGTGGTTCTGGTGTATGAAACAACAAGTAGAAGTGAAACACACAGGCAAACTAGTTAGAGGGCCCGAAGGAGAAACCAAATTTAATAATGGAGATAGCAAATAAGAACATTTCCTTCCACATGAATAATTACACTGCAGATTATTAAAATAAGGAGAATCTAGATAAAAAGAATTTTTTCTTACTCTGCTACACACAGCTAGCTAGCTCAGTGTTACTTTTGTTTCACTTGCACATTCTTATTTAAAGAAAATACACCCTTGATACATTTTTACTTTCATTTTATTAAAACATAGGCATCAATGTCCATCTGAATATATCATGGTCTTGGACCTTAGAGCTTTCACCAAACTTAAAATATTTCATCAACTATCAACCTTGTTGGTATCTTTCTGTAAAAGGTTCGTTCTGTAAAAGTAATTAGCTTCTGATAAATTTTATTTGCTAGTATTTGTAATGTTATGATGTTTGCATGTCCTAGCCCCTGGCTTGCAGTCCCATTTGGAAGCTTTCATCAGTAACACCACTGAGCTGGGGAGTAACATCCTTGTAAAACTAACTTGTTTCATCTTATTCTCACATAAGAACAACAAAACCCGAAAGGGTGGAGCATTTTGAGACAGCCTCCTGAGCAGTAAGAGGGAAAGCCCTGCTGTTTACCAGGCCCTTCAGGACAAAGTCCCTGCTACCTGTGTTGAGTTTGGAAGGAAATGGACCACACTGAGCCCATCCAGAAGGGCCAGCATGGAAAAGTTTTTGTCTCAATGCACCTTTACCTGGAGGTAGTTAATACAGCAGGAGGAGGCCAGTCAGCCCCTATTCCCTCCTAATCTCATGTTACTCAGCTGGTGGGGATACACAAAGCCCTGGCAGCAACTGCAGGTTAGGAGGGGCTGAGAGGCTGCTGCTTTAAACTTCCACAGAAACAGGCAGAGGCCATTGTCCATCACCACTGGAAGGTGCTCCACAAACATACATGGGATTTTTTGCTGAAGGTCAAAATTTGGCCCCTGGGCAGTACAATATTAAGGTCTGGCCCTTAGGCAGAACAACAGTAATAAGGAATTTATAACAACATCCATTGAGAGGAACAAGCTGTAATTAGGATGAACTTCAAACAAACTACTATACCAAAGCTTTGGGAGATACAGCTGCCTCTGCTAACCAAAGTAACAGCAGGAATCATTGCTCCTGGTTAGTTCCATCACACAGTTGTTATGAAAAGCAACTGTTAAAGTGCTGTGGTGCTGCTGGCCTCTAGCACACCTGGCTGATGGAGCCTCCCTGCCCTCACAGGGACAGGAGGGGCTTCTGCTCTCAATGCATTTCAGCTGCAAGGGCATTTTACAAAGAACAAAGTAAGAAACTGGAGTATATTCCTTGTGAAACTAAGAAGCAGTTCCAATCCAACCTGAGGTTTGAATACGTGGACCATGCTGAAAGGCTTGGTGTGAAAAGACTGAAATTGTTTCCTTATTTGTCTTGAAAGGAAAACAGGAGGGGGTGGGGAGTGGTACGGGGAAGCAAAGATGCCAAAAGCTTGGAGGCATACAAACTCAGAAATACAAACTAAAGGCTGTCTCAACCTGCAGCTGTTACACAAAATACACTCAAAGCCTTCCCCAAGTAAATATCTTCCTTGCCTGCCTCTTTATTAGCAAATTTTATGAACCCTGACCCAGCTTAGAAAAATTTAATATTTTCCCCCTAAATACTTTAAAAAACATATTCAAGGGGTCTGTTGGAGTCAGGAAGTCTGGAGAGAGGTAATTTGACATCTGAATTATTTCAAGGCCAGTATGGAAAAGTATTCAAAGGCTTCTTTGGACATACATCAGTCAAGGGAATGATTCTACCACAGAGATGGTATTAGAAATGTAGACAGCTTTCAAAAAGCTATGAGATAGAGCAAGGAAACTATAGTGAATGTCACATCTCAATCTAAGATGTCTATGATTAAGAAAATTATCTTGGTAATAGGCCTATTTCCACACCTGTAGAAGCATTTAGAATTTATTAAGAATGATAAGCGTAAAAGAGGAACATGGTGTAAAAAGCTTCCCTCTGCTAATTTGGTTGCACTGATTAAGATTTTACGTGATGCTTTTAAATTGGAATGTCAGCCCCATGCTTCACGGAGAGGCTTCTCAAGCCAAGGTCTGCAGTGTTTTGGTTAAACATTTGGCCATTTAGGGCTCTGCTGTGCTGAGGGTCAGGCAATAGTAACCCATCCTTTCCTTCCATTAGATAAAGTGTGGATGACTTAATTATTCTTTATTGTCCACATGATGTGGCTTAGCATGAAATGGCCAAGCTTCTGATTTGCCTTTTCTTAAGGTACTTCCCTCCATAAAAAACAATAATCTAATTATCCACTATTAAAATTTAAAAATGAATCATGGTTGTATTTATGCAAATCTGGAGACATTTTGCTAAAGGACACTCAAGTTGTGTCTCAAACATAAAAAGCAGTGGAAAAGGAAAAAAATTAATTAATGCTTATTTCTGCAAATTATTATTAGTAGCACATGACTAACAGCTACTTAACAGCGAGATAGATGCACAAGCACTGGGATTGCCTGTCTAAAGTTTCTTTTTGCAAGTAATTCTTTTTGCAGACCAGTTGCTCAGCCTTTGAAGGGACTGTTTTTATAGGAATGCTGTCGCAGGCACCGCCACCACTCACCCATAGCAGCATTGCCAGGGGTTGTTATTCTACAGCTCTGTCCTGGGGAGGAAGTGTGGTCAGTTGTAACTGTTCATGGATCAGCTCTGCCATGACAAGGTTGGAATCAGTTTGTTGCCATACATTACAGACGTTTAAAACTGGTTTTGCATTATGCAGAGCTGCACCTCTGAGTGAGCCAGGCAGGTGCTGTGGTTTTGTGCACAGACAGGGCACCCAAAAGTGCCCGTGCATACACACACTTATCTTCAATTTCCCAAAGTCCATATACGCTCATCTACTGATGTAGTTGCATTTGTGGCATTCAACACCTAATATTAATGAAAATATTAGACATTATTCAGCCTCAGGCCCTGTGCTGGCAGTCCTTCCCGCAGGCAAGGAGCATTGCCTGAATCAGGTCTCTAGGCTTTAAACTCAGCTCCATGGCTGCAATCTTTAACTTTACAGAGTGAATTTCACGGAAAGTTCATTTATTTTTCTGGATTCATTCACACAAACCTGCTACTTACTGATTTGTTCCTTAAAAAAAATATAGTCTTTCCTTCTGCCATTGGCATTTTCTTAGTACAAGCAGCTCTTCTTACCTTCCACAGAATTTTATATTTCATAGCTCCCAGGCTCAGATTCCAACACACAGAAACTTTAAGTAATATCGGAAATATCCCCATGTCCCAATACAAAGGTGCACTTTGAGGGAGCCAATGTCATGCAGGACAATGGTGTCTTGATGCACCCCTGTACGTCTGGTGAGGGATCCCCTGGGACTAAACCGAGCCATGGCAATACTGTCTGCCTCACCTCAAGAAAAGAGAGACTGGTATTAAAAAGAAATCTGCACTGTCAGTTGTAGAAACAGATGGGCGCTCTGCTGCAGCACCATTTATCAGAGGGGTGAAAAAGCTCCCACAGGTTGTGCCCTCTGTCCTCCAGTGCAGCCATCTCTCAGAAGCTGCTTTTCTTTCCCATCACTTGCCACCATTTACATCTCAGAACAGCAAGAACAGGCAGTCCCCGGCCCTTCCCTGGAGGCCAGCTTGACTCTTGCCTCCTCTCACTGCTGGAGCTCAGTCCCACTGTTATGCTTCACAAAGATGTTATCCAACAGCAAATCTCTTGCTAAAGGCTCACTAATGCAGGGCTGATGGGAGAGATAGCTAATGCCCTGTTGCCAAGTGATTTCTACTTTAATTGCATTTTAAGTCTCTTTTAATTGGTGCTTTAAAAGTCTCCCATACTGTAAGCAGAATATCGTTATACTGTGTGTGTCTTATTAGCTATCTTGCAAAGTATGTTCTGTAGGGGATTTTGCTCTGGCATTCTGGCCTTTCTATTCATTAATTTGAAGGAAAAGATTAGCCAATGATTTGGATATTACTGCTTAACTAGTGGCTCTGGAATTACAAATCTTTTCCTTCCATTAGAATTTTTTTTTTAAAATTCCACATACAAAATACAGTGGATGACACTATCCTAATCCTCACTAATAGTTTCTGACCTTTAGCTTCAGGCATATATTTTCTTGGGTTTTCAGGAATGAACCCAAACATTATGCTTCATTGCAAGCTATTTCATCTCTCTGCACACTCCCAAGTTTAAACTTTCTGCTCTGTCTCAGCATTCACAAAGCCCACATATATTAAGACCATACTTCCATTGACTTAGCTTTTAATATTAAACAGGCAGTACATGATACCCTCAGTATTGACTCCACCAAGTCCATTAATGACCCTTTTGTGGCTTCACTTTAATTTACACTTTGAAGGAAAACTGCTGTATTATGAGTCAGGGGTGAAAGAGAATATTGCTTATATTAAAGATCTGTATAAAAAGAATATAATCTTTGACCTACTAAGGCAAAGTTGAGCACTCAAAATAACTCCTACTGTAAGGCACATGAAAAATATTATTATGGAATGCCCAGGCTTTCATCTGACAAGGAAGATTTAAGGATTTCATTGTTTATGTACATAAGAGGAAAAGGTCTTCATTTTTTTTGTTGCAGCCAAGCTACAATACAGCCAGAGTTGTCCAGAGTCAGAATGCATATATCTCTCTCAAAATCTTTGTAATTATACAGATCTGAAGTGCCACACAGATTGTACTAAAAACATCAACTGTTGAGAGAGATCTCAAGAACTTCAACCTTACAGGTCACATTAAAGACAGAGTTTCAAAACTTCCCCAGTCTTTCTGGTTTAAGTGAAATCCTTAATAACCCAGTATAGCTCTGAATGTGTATATCAGACCCTGCAGTAGAGCTAAGCACGTTGTAATGAGATAGGAGCAGGTCTATGTTAAGTGAAGGTTGGCATGGGCTAATGGCTTTGGCTACAGCATAAAGTGTGAGATTTAAATTGACTGAAGTGAAATGCAAGGGTGAGATTTGCTTGAACGCAGTCATCTGAGGCATATTCCTTCAGATTGCCCTAGAGAAGAAACAATTCAGAAAGGACACACTGGAGTCTGTCAAGGAGACTGAGCTCTCCAACCTGTTCTGAAAGGGCAGCTGCTGAGGATGAACAGCAATGTCCTGCCTGCCAGGCTCCCAGGCTTTGCTATTACCAACTTACAGAGAAGCCACTAAAGGAAGAAGTTTGAAGGCTCCTACTACATGCCAAAAATGTGCTTGAGACAGTGGGCAGCCATAACAAAAAAGGTAAAAACACCTCATGTGTCAATGATGTATCAAGAGATGCTAAAAATATTTAAAAGCAGAAGACAGATTCAGAATGTGGTTCAAATCAATAAACTAAGTGAGTAGGCACAGAAGGTGCCCTGCAAAAAGCCAATAAGCTGTATAGCTACTATATAAGCATTTCTAATGTAGGTTTTGCAATAATAAAGACTTGCTAATTGGGCAATTGCGATGAAATAGATGAATGTTGCTAAAGGCTAAGGGACACTCAGAAAATTTTATTTTAAAAAACTGCAAATAGCAGTTGGGAAGAATCAAAACACTAACATTACTGGTCTGGTGAAACAGAATTGCATTGGCTGACAGCTATAAAAGAACAATTATCACACTTTTCCTGTAAGTCTGAACAATTTTCTCTACCATCTCTGCCAGCCTAACTTCAGCTATTGACTAAACCTTTGAATTGGAAAAAGACAAGCAAGCTCATCTGAAAATGAATCTACTGGAAGGGCAATATTTTTCTATAAAGATCAAAGGCACATATATATGTGTGTGTGTGTATAAATCACATCTGGTGCACTGTTTCTTTTCATCCGGGCAACACTCAGTAACACAATTATATTTAGATAAAAATGTGAAACATACCTTAGTATTTTCTAACAGAGAATCTGAGTAAATTCTCAAACAGCAATTCTTTCCCTATCCAGGCACTCACCCTCAATCTCTTAGCCTCAAACACAGTCCTACCTCAGTCAGGAAGCCAAAGCAAGCATTTTTTAAGGTGAGCAAAATCTCAACTCTCTCAATTAAACAACAAGAACCAAGATGTCTGTTACAATTCTACTGACTCTTTTCTAGCCATAGGCTTCAATAACCAAAATGAAGCCTGGCAAGATACATCTGGACATCACATAATATGCTAGTATTTTTTTCACATTTGTTCTGAATGCCTTGTAAAAGTCTTCTGTTAAAATCAAACATGGATGAAACGTCTCAGCAACCTGGAAGGAACAACACTACTTGTTTTTAAGGGGGCAAGGGAAGTTACTTCAGTCTTTGTAGTTGCACTACTGCTTTGGACTGGTTTAGAGGAGGAACAGACTGGGATCAACATGAACAGCAAACAACTTGCCTTCCTAAGCCTGCACTCAGGGGTCATTGCTTCTTACTGTAAATAGCACCAGCAAATTGCCGGGAACCAGCGCTATGCCCTATAAATTCTTTAACAGAGAATTGCATCTTTCTAACACCTCACAAAGTAAACTGTTAACTGGATCTCTCCTTATAAATCTGTGCTCAGTAGTCATGTCCCTGTGTGAGAACCTGAACACTGAGAAAGAACAAACCTGCCAGAGCTCATGCTCAAACTAAACACAGGGTTTCATGTCCCTCCAATAAATATTCCTGTCCTCACCCAGCTAGTTCTACTTGTCTCTCCTTTGTGCAGGGAGGCACACCAACCTTGCAGCAATGGCCCTTCCAAAGAGCCCTACCAGTCTTATGTCCATGCAGGGTACAGGCATCAAATGTGAACAGATTGCCATGGAAAGGTGAAGCAGCAGAGCCTGGGGTCTTAATCTTCCCACTGCCCTCTTTACATAGGTGATGCTGCCAATTACTACAAAGAAAATAAGCTCCAATTACTACAGAGCAGCCACAGCACCCAGTGTGAGCCACACCTACTGCAGGTACCTTCCATGCATTGGGACACATCTGCCTTTGTGTGTCAGCACAGATGGGGAGCACACTGCTGAGATGAACCTCCTGACCATCACCACCACCTGTGCTTTGGCTGACACCAAAAAGCAGAAAGCCACAATGTGAACTGGGATTCTCCCAGATGAAATTAAACCTGTTCTCCAGCTTCTGACAGGCACTGGGCACATGGACACAGACCTGAGCAGATCTGCAGTAGGCTTCCCTGAAACACCCACAATGTGGCCTTCAGGTCTTTAGCATGGCCCACCTTGCTTTACAGGACTGCTCTGACAGGGTTGCATGACTTATTCATCTGGGCTGGCCCACGGACAGCCAAGGACAAACACAGCAACTGGTGAGGAGGCCAAACCTACTCAGTGGAAATGGTCTCTGTGGGGGACTGGGATAGGGTCCTGCTATCACAGGCAGATAACATCATGTGATGCTTGAAGTGGTCCAAGTGGCTCCTCTTTTCACTGTAAAACCAGAAGTCACAAAAAAACCCCTCCCATATTTGGGCCATTTTCACAAATATTTTAAATGAGGGGACCAAGATCTGCAGCTCTTCTGCAATAAATACACAGTTGCAGAGGAATTTTTACTGAATGAAAGACTGCAGACTTTAGCACATTAATTTTACAAATGTCTTGTCTTCAAATGCTACAGTAATTAGCTTAACTCCTTCACACTTTAAGATGCTTTAAAGTGTGCTGCAGGAATGTCTTAGATTTTAGAGCAAAGCTAATTTAAACTTCACTAGCAGTATGATCTCCTGGGATACTGCAGGCAATGTTGATTTTTATCTGCAAACTCTTCTCTTAACTGTTGCCAAGGTTTTAGATTTTATCATAATGTATTCACAAATATTTATGGAAACTATAACTCAAATATGCATTGGCTAAAATTAAACATATTTTACACAAGGTAACATCAGTGTCAGTTTATATAAATAAGAGTTAGCTGCTTCAGCAGGATTATTTGTCATGTTTAGGAAAGAACACCTTTAAATCCTGACAAAGTTGTCTCATAAAAGAAAGCTAAATCTGTGGTTGTGGCTTACTTGCCAACATGCCTTTGTAGTGTGCAGCAGCTACTGTAGAAGACATCCCAATGCTCAGAGCACAGCATTTGCTTGGCCTGGGGTGTGTCACAGGCACTGAGGTGCACAGGCTGCTCTGGAGGAGAGCTGACAGTTCATGTGCTGTTCAGAGCACTGCAAAGCAGCACAGGGCAGGGCTGAAATTCACACACTTGGGGAAGCCCCTATCTCTGGATCCGATGTGTTTCTAGGGAATGAAAATTTTCCCATGATTGATCTGACTATGGGAATACTTTGGACACCAAAATGATGCAGGTAAAATAATACTCATTGAAACTTTTCAGAGAAAATAAGGAAATGCAATATGAGAACTCATCAACTTCTGTATGTTACAGATACAGAACTTGTTCGGTGTAATAAAAGAATCATGGGAAAAGCAGAAGCAGAGGAAACAAAGCAAAGAAGGTACTCAACATTTCATGGCTTATAAACCTAAATTCAATATTTTAAGTGTGAATATCTACTGCTAGCCCTGCAACCTCAAAAATGCCTACAGCATATGCATACCATTCATGATTTTCTACAATTTTAATTCAGCATGCTGCTCAAGTTGTTGGGAGAAAATTGGCAGAGACAAAGGGCAACACTTAACAATGGCAAAATTAACCTTCCAGTAACCAAAGCTGGAATACAACTTGGCTTCAGATAAACAGACAAATGAATTTATATATACTGTGCACTGAAGTTTGTATTTAACCCAAATTACACTAGCTAAGGATTTACCCTTGCAAAGACAGTCACAATGCAGGAAATCTTTTATCTCATTCTGCTTCTATTTTAGTGTGGCCTAATTAATTGTACCTGGCAAACCTTCTTGTTAACCTCATAGCACCTTCACTCCTATGTCAGTGACTGGTTTTCTGCCCACTCTACATTTCTTGACAGGGTAAATGAGCCTATACAGAGATCTGTGCTGTCACAGCTTGGATTTAAGATCATTGTATCACTGAATAGTTGGGCTTGGAACCATCTAATCCTATCCACCTTCTCAAGCAAGGCCACCTGGAGCCAGTTGCCCAGGACCAGGCACAAATGTACTGAACCTTTAAAAGTTTTGAAGCCAAAAGGAGGGCTAACTCATCTGAGTCTTTTGGGAAGAGAATGGTTACCTGAGAGAGCAGTTAGCAGAACACGAGTTATAAAAAGAGCATGGCTGGTATGCCCTTTCCTCATTCATACATGACAGTGACAACATTACTGCAGTCACCTGTATACCTGGACCAAATACAAGCCCTCAGTGACTGACAGAGCCCACTCAGGTGCAGGAGGAAAACTTCAAATTTAGAGTTATAGACATCCATGGATGCTGAAAATAGTTTGTGCTATTTTTTTCCTACTGCTTTGGACTAGATTATTGCTCAATAGATGTCTCGTGCTATCACAAATAGGTGTATTTGTCACCTTTAAAGTCCCCAACCTCACATTTAAATAATTTGTTCTCTGGTTATTTTCTTGACTGGATTTTTTTAAAATTCCTTTGACTCCAACAGAAATCAACAACTGTAGGAGCTCAGTCATCAGCTTAGATTCTGCCCCCACCCCCCTACAGAGTATGACCAAACTGCAAGTCCTGCCTTGATCTGTTATGCAGGTCGAATGAAAAACAGGGAAAGAAAAAAAAACTATCAGTATTTGAAACACTTATTCCTTTCATGTGTTGTTTTCAGTTACACATTGTGTTGCACAATCCTCTATTTTCTAGGCCTTCTTGGATTTTTTCCCGTTTCCACCCGCTATGCAGTATGACTGCTGTTGGAATTATGCTGCAGCCCACCAGGATTGAGAGCTAGGTACTTCTCATAATGGGAGGTCAAACTAAATGAAAGTCGAAGCCCCACCAGTTCTCGCAGCTGAATTCCAACACTGGATATGACATGGCCAAGGGGAAAATATTGGATTTATTTTTATGAGTTAGTCATAACCCTAATGCCCTTAAGAGGTACTGTGAGAAGTGAATCCATTCATAAGGCCAACAAGGTCACTTTTAACTTGTAAAAATAAATCCAATATTTTTCACTATGTCTTATTAGGTTTGTACAATGCGGCAACCACTGTGGTTTGTTTTAAAAACGTCACTTCCCACAACTGCTTATATTGCTTTTTAGCATGTTCCCCTTTCCCTTGTTCCTCAGCTCCCAAGGTCTGCATTGTCTCTTTCACTGCCTTTATTTGTGCACCAAGAAAACTGAAAGACTGCTCAAGTTCTGTGCTCACCTCTTGCTCTAACACAACTCCCTCTTCTCTGCCTCACATATTTAATGCATCCCTAGCATTTCTCTCAGTTGCTCCCACCCAGCCTCAGCCTTCACTGACCCGTCTCTGTCTCCTGCCAACTGAACTGCAATCAACAGAAATCCACAGCAGCATATATAATTTGTTGGTTAGCCTGGTCTGACAAATAGTCTAATAATCAGCCTACATTTGACAACTTCTTGAGCTTTTTCTTTCCTCCTCAAGGCTTCAGTAGCTGTCCACTTAGGGGAGAATGGAAGAGCTGAGATATGACCTGAAATACTTGTCCCAGCCCATGAAAACTGCCATTTCAGGCCACGAGAAGTCCTGCAGACCTCAGGATGGTCTGAATTTGAACAGCATTTCATAGACAGTAAGAGCCCATCACACATCTCCTTTTTCTCCCTAGTAGCTTATGCCATAATTCACAAATAGCAGGAAAAGGCAGAGGATATATAATTCCATGGGGCAGGCTGGACCAAGCCTGACACAGCCTTGTAACCAAAGAAGGGATGTTTCAAGTGACTGTCAACACACATGGGAGTGGGGAGATTTGGAATGGCACAGTCACACCTTCTTGTCTGCAACAGAAAGGAGGGAAGCACTTAGTGCTCAGTGCAGTTTGAAGAGCTGAGCCCCAGAAAGTTAAACAGAAATTACAGGGGTAGGACAAGAAGCATTTCAGAGGTGGTGAAAGGAGGAATAAGATACTCATCCCTTCAAAACACAAGAAAAAATATTATTTCGGGAATGATGCTAATCCTCGTCACCAAGAAATTAAAGGAAAGCATTGAATCAAAGAACATGGACAGAGCAGAACAGTTTATTCTCAATATAATTCAAATTTTTTGGCCAGCTTTCCTTCTGGGCAGAAGCTTTAGAGGCATTCATAAAAATCTAATTAGAAAATAACATCTCTCATGAATTATTAGCTCTGCTCATATCTGGTTGTAATAGATGAAATTAAAGTAACAAAACCAGCAAAATACACTAAATCAATTAAAAAGGAGATTTTTATGTCAATCACATTCTTTTGCTTTCTTTTAAAGCACTTAAAAAGAAATGGTGGTTTATGCCAAGAAATCTCTCCGGAAAATATTTGCTTTTCCCTTAAAGGAGTTTGGAAGTTTCCAAAAAGCCAAGAAACCTGTATTTTCTCTCCCCCTTAATACTAAGCAAAATATAACCTATGCTGTGAAACAGTTAGAGGAACCAAAAACCTGTTTCTTTCCTTAGTTTTGCCCGTGTATCCATTTGTATGTTCCCATTCAATTAAATGTGATGAACCTGCATTTTTACTGGTGAAGACAAACAGAATTTGGCTTCGAACAAATTATAGTTGTATAGATCTGGATCAGTCATTCTTTATCCAAATTCTGAACTATACTCCTTCCCAGTAAAAAACTCCCTTTTCACTACTGTAAATTATTTTACTAATACAAATGATTGAATAAGATGCAAAGGAAAATCAGACCTTCAGCTGTATGTCTGGATGAGAAAAGGGTCTGCATGAGCTCAACAGCTCTAAGTGTTCCCACACAGCTCTCCTAAAAATGGCATGGCCACGTCTTTATCATTTCAAAGCTCCAGCTCCCTGCTTGAGTAGCGGCTGCACATCACATAGTGCAATTTGAAATCTTGGCACTTGGCTTTCAATAATTCCCTGTTAGATTACTGTCTGTGGAAGAGCATATAACACAACTGCTACAAATGCTGGGAGCAAAATCTTCAATAACAACTTAGCGCATATGATAACTTTCCCAATTTCCTGCATCTACACTACCTATCTCTTTACTCTGGTCTGTAGCAGCTTGTTTCTTTATTGAACATCTGCCTTGGGATCCCCTGTCATAAAAAGTAATAAACACATCAATCCAAAAGAAAGAGTATTGCATGGCCCAAAACTACTTAACCAATCAAATTGGCAGCTGGTAGCATGAAACTAAAGGGATAAAAATTCGAGATGCTTTTTATACAGTATATTTCTAATGATATTACACACCTGCTGCCATTTTGCACACCAAGCCGCCTGAATGCTTCTAATAAGTTAATTATAGTTTCTAGCACCAATTATAGATTTTGACCTTTGTGGAAATACAAAGCAATGGGATTAATTTGTAAATCTGCTATCTCACTGATACTTGACAGCTATTGCTTTGATTCTCCTTCCTACAAAATACAGATGGATTGTCTTGGGAAAAAAAAGCATTCTTTAACCAAATAATAATAAAAAAGCACAATAAAAATGCCTTGTAGCTTATTATCTACAGACCCCACAACTTGTAACTGTGACTGTAATTATAGTTGTTTGAGTTTCCCCTGCAGGTTTTGCTAAACAAAGAAATGAAAAAGATACCCAAAAGGAAAAACAAAAGCAATTTATGCTCTCCAGTTATCATAATATAAATATCCATAGATTGCTTGCATAGAGAGTAGATCAGATCTAATCTTTCACCAGAGTTTCTTGTAAATTAGAAATTACATTTACTCCAGGTGTATGCTGTTTGCCCAGTTCATATCCAGCTATAAATTACAGCAGTTTTGCCTTTTGGGAGAAAAAACTCACTTTCAAATGTGTCTTAGTGACCATGTATAGATTACCAGGAGCTGATCCATGAAGTAGATTTGAAGGTAGAACTGTCTATAGGCATATTTCTTTATTGATTGTAGATGGATATTCAGTTTTCTTTGCAGGAATAACAGAAACAGTGTGCCCAGGGAAGTGGTGAAGTCACCACTGGAGGTATTTAAAAGCCCTGGAGGTATTTAAAAGCCATGTAGATAAGACTTTTGGGGACATGGGTTAGTGTTGAGGAAACAGTTGGACTCAATGATCCTAGAAGTCTTTTCCACCCTAAACAAGTCTATGATTCTTTTATTAGCTC
Source organism: Pithys albifrons albifrons (assembly GCF_047495875.1). Taxonomy (NCBI): domain Eukaryota; kingdom Metazoa; phylum Chordata; class Aves; order Passeriformes; family Thamnophilidae; genus Pithys; species Pithys albifrons. The sequence continues at coordinate 11,183,705 of NC_092469.1, read as the reverse complement.
AGATGATACTGCCATTTGACAAGCTATTTGCTCTTCATCCTGACCCATTAGCATGCCAGGGCCACCTTTCTGATCCACTTTCCCCTTCTGAGCATTTAGGAAGATGAAGAGGTGAGGAAGGCTGTGGCCAGCAGGTACAAGAACTTTTCAGTATCTGCAGAGCCAGAGATCACTTGTGATGCTTCTGGATAACACTAAGGTCTGCATTAATGGGCAGCCTGCCACATGTCCCTTATCAGGAAAAAGATCCTTATTTCAGGTTAAGCATTCTGTACAGTTGCTCTGAATATAGTGTTTGTTTCTAAAGCTTTGTCATAGTAAAACCCACAAGTAGCTCCTGAGCCAAAAGCCCCATGGATTCTCACTTGCTATGGAGTTCTGTCTCATAATTTCACATCTGTGTAGGTGAGCTTAGTTTAATAGGACTGAGTTCTCAAAATAGCCTTTTCCTTACAAGTGTTGATAATGCCTCTCTTCCATTCTCATAAAACCTGCAGACACTTACTCTCTTATTCAATAAAGTTTGGTTTAAATAGTTCCTTGATTGATTAGGGTACAGAACTAACAGACATATGTGTCTGAGCATATAGCACAATTGCAAACATACTTCTTTAGGAAACCAGGTGAAATTATTTATTCTTCTGAAAAACCTCTACTCAGAAAGATAGAAAACTGATGTGCCAAGCACCAGCTTGGATCCAGCAAAGCACTTACATATTTTCCCAATTAAAACTCCTGCAACTTAAAGCCAAATATACACCCAAGTGCATTGGGGGTTTGTGGCTCAAAAGCTCAATGCCTAGCCCAATTCTACTCAGTGTCACAATGACTATTAAAAGCAAACATGAGTTAAGAATGTCTGTCTATCATGGATAATTGCTGGAAGCTTGAAAAACACTAGCTTTTATACAGTCAAACCACTTTAAATAACATTACTCTAGTTTTACAAGTGTAAAACAGAGAAACCCCTAGCTGTGTCAAGGTTACTGGAAAGAAGTTTTTGTGTGAATAGGAGAGCTAGTGAAGCCTAAGTTCCCATGAATTGAAACTGTGACCCCAACCCTGCCCCTATCCCCTCACCACAATAGTCCTGCTCTCTCCATGTTGTGTAGTGTTTCCTCTCCTCAGGACACAGCCCTTGCTGTGACTGACTGACCAGCTGGCTGCTCCAATGGGACAGTGATGGTCACATTCTGCTGGTTCCTTCTCAGAAGAAACACTGCTATACATCTCTCTTCTTTTGCCACATTCTAAACTTCACCAAAAATTTTTCAGAATTTTGGTCTCTGAGACTTGAATTTTTATGATTAAAGCTGGCCATATATTCAAAAGTCTTGAGGACAACAAATTAAAAAGCATCGGAAAAAAACAACAGAGCTGGGTCCACAGGGGTCCCAAAGCCTTGCTCCTACAGATGGAAGAGTCCTGCTGAAAAATGCCCACACCATAATTTGATTCCTCTATTAATAACAGAACATGTTAAATTGGTTTCTCTACCAAAAGCAGTACTTTCAAAACACCATAGTAAACTCAGGACTGTGGAGAAACACTCCCACCTACCTTTCTACTTTCAAGCATGTCCACCAGCTTCTTCCAACCTCCTTGAGTTCCTTCCTTTGCCACAGACTCAAGCCTTCCACCTGGGCAGATGGGAAAGTAAATGGAGTTTTTGCACATGTGCTTCCATTTCATGTCATCTCAGACTTACTACAGCTGTGGATAATCATGTCCATTGTGTTTTGGGCCTAGAGAGGGGTGAATGAGTCAATGAATTGCAATTTTGTCCTGACAAAGAAAGCTGTTCGTGGGTATTTGATGCCATTATTTTTATTCCTGTGTAAGCCCAACTTATATGATAACCCATTCCATGTTTTATAGAAGACAAATTGAGGACACAAGGAATCACTAAAGCAAAAAAAAACCCACCAAAATACTTTTACTGCAGATAGCATTCAATGATATCTGTGAACTATCTATAGAAAAGCATGCTCACCAGCACATTACATTTGTAGAGTGCATAATATGATGAACTACTCCTTCCTAGCTGGCACATCTCAGATTTCCTGTAATAGTAATATATAAATGATGGTATTTAAGGGAAGAAACTGCTGTAGCAGCAAGATTATACACTGGCACACAGTGGGTGAGATGGGTCTGTCTTTTTTCACTGCTGATCAGTTCACTTCTATCTATCAGCAGGACCAGGGAAGTGATCCTTCCCCTGTACTCTGCATTGGTGAGGCCACACCTTGAGTACTGTGTTCAGTTCTGGGTCCCTCAGTTCAGAAAGGATATTGAGGTACTGGAGCGGGTCCAGAGAAGAGCAACAAGGCTGGTGAAGGGACTGGAGCACAAGCCCTATGGGGAGAGGCTGAGGGAGCTGGGGTTGTTTAGCCTGGAGAAGAGGAGGCTCAGAGGTGACCTCATCACTGTCTAGAACTACCTGAAGGGAAGATATAGCCAGGTGGGGGCTGGTCTCTTCTCCCAGGCACTCAGCAATAGGACAAGGGGGCACGGGCTTAAGCTCTGCCAGGGGAAATTTAAGTTGGATATCAGAAAAAAATTCTTTACAGAGAGAGTAATCAGGCATTGGAATGGGCTGCCCAGAGAGGTGATGGATTCACCATCCCTAGAGATTTTTAAACACAGATTGGACGTGGCACTGGGTGCCATGATCTAGTAAATAGACTAGAGTTGGACCAAGGGTTGGACTCGATGATCTTGGAGGTCTTTTCCAACCCAATCGATTCTATGATTCTATCCCAAATTTTCAATTTCCATCTTTAAAAAAATACTTTCCTGCTCCTTGATACTAGTACTTCTTATACAGCTCCATAAGATAGATCCCAGTAAATAAGCAACATTTGAAAGATATATGAAGTATTTTATGTCTTATTCCTCCTGAAAATCCACTGGTTGATAACTGATAAATACTCACAGCTGCTTCTATGATTTGGGGCAGTTAATTTTCATGCATGTGGTTCCTTATTAGTGTTTGAGGTTTTTTTTTTCTTTTTGATTACATTCTCTCTAAAACTGCTGGCAAGGCTACTTGCTGTAGGAGGGTGGATTTGTAGTGCAGCGCTTTATTTCAGAGTACTTTATTTGGTGACACGTAGGCAAAATTACTTCACTGGGTGTTTATTTGCCCTCCTAATGAACATGAGGTCTAAACACCTTTCCCCATACGACTTTCTTATGCTTAAGTATATGAGTTCTCTGAGCTATGGAGTTTGTCTGCTTTTTAGCACTGGGCATGGTACAAAGATTTATGTTGATCTGTGTGACCATACCAGTCATCCATCACTATTAATTACAATAAAATCTTTCTCTTTTGTTTTCCCTTTGAATTAGTTTTTTTTTTTTATGAAGTTATACCACAGATGGTCAAGTGCTTGTGAACATGGAGAAGGTAAATACTCTTCAAAGCACCTTTGTGATCTATCAAGGTTCTATGTCAGGGAGAAAGTCAAGGGGCTTAAATGACTGAAGATGAGTTTCCTCAGCCAAATTTAGCTGAAAGTTACACAAGCAAGTTACTTCAGCTCTCTGAAGAGTCTATGAGAAGAGATATCTTCAGAGACAGTTCATGCTAACCTGAAATAAATATCAAATTCAAGTGAAATGATTAACCCTTTGGTGCTGCTTCTTGATTTTCATTCATTATGGAAGCCATTTCAGAATATGAAGCTAATAATTGAAAGATCTTTGCTTAGGTAAGATTCATGTTCCTTTGCCCAGTAGTTCTAAAATTATGACAATCTTGTATGTAAAAAAGAATCATAAAAATATTGAGGGGAATTTATCTGAATGCAGTTATGGCACTTTAAAACCAAAAGTAATATTTTCTTTTGCTGAAGATAGGGATGTCATACTAAGATAGTCTTGTCTCACAGAAAAGAAATAGTATAGGTTACCTCTCTTCTTCATCTGCAGAATTTCCTTCAAAATAGCTACACCAAGGTGAAAAGACATTATTTAAATTGTTTGCAGAATAAGAAACACAAAAAACATATTTAAACTGTGCCAAACTCTTCCTAATGAAGGTTCTGGTTATGCAGATGCTGCATCTTTCTAACCAGTGATCCCATCCTATCACCCACCAGCTAGTATTTTTGTTCAAGCTGCCAAGTTAAAGCTCCGTGCACATCCAATCCTGCCACCACTAAATGCTATTCAGGGGGCAGGCTGCAACAACAGAGAATGTAGTTTTGCTACTAATAAAAGTTTTTAACTGATATCACTGTATTTGCCACTTCGTGTTTGAGTTTGTAGACTTGACTTCTATTCCATTCTGCTGTGAACAGAAAGTCTAAATGTTTGCTTTTTATATGAAAACTAAAACAATGTCCTTACAGGATCCCTCATTTCCAGAGCTCAAGAATTTTAGTAAAATCCCAAACACTGCATGTCTTCCAATGGACCAGAGGACACTAATATGATTTGATCAGTGTGTACGCAGCCAATCAAACCACTATCTTTTGATACTTCCCCTCTTCTTGGATTTAGCAAATCTAAGCGGAATGGCATTAATCCAGACTTCCTGTGTCTCAGATCTACTAGAGCCTTAGTGTCTACCTGGGCCTCTGAGGGCAACTGAAATGCACATCACGGATCAAATATGTTCTTTTATCCACAAGGACAGACCTGTAGCTTCTCCCCTGGCTGTCAAGCAGTTTCACCTGTGAGTAGGTAAGTGAGGACAGTGAGGGGCAGGGGCAGCAGTGCTGGTTGTGAAGGGCTGGGCTCAGGAACTGCCTCACAGGCAAAGGCTACAAGTCCTGTACAAGCAAAACAGATGCTCTGCCACACAAGCACGACACAGTCCTGGCTGACAGGCACTTCAGAAGCAGAGGGCATTCAGTCAGCAGCACCTTGGCCACCTCTTTGGTAACAAAAACAAGACAAAAACAGAGTCTTAAGAGATTTTTTTTTATTAAAAAAAATTAACTGCCCCCCTCCCACTTCCTGCAGAAGGGCAAGAGCATGCATAGCTCAAGGACAGACATACTAAGATGTGCCTGCATACAGGGTCTTTGTAATATCAGATTGTTCTAGATTTACTGTTTTACACTCACATTCTGAAGAAGACTGCTTACCACTCCCATGAAAATATGGCTCTTGCAGTGTGGAAAACCCTTCTGTTGACAGCAGCAGCACATCCATAGTATGTCTCCACTTCAATTTTCCCAGTTTCATCTGGTTTATATGTAAGAAAATTATCTCATATATATATATATTTAAACCAATTAGGTATATTCATGTTTCATCATCTGCTCTGCCTGCCCCATTCCATGGTGCCATGGTAAATGGTGGATATTTCAGTGGGCTCAAATCCATCCCGTATCTCAACAACGACCCTCTGCCTGGGTCTTGCTACCCGTCTGATTGGGAAGGAGTTAAAATCCTAATTTTTCTATTGCATTTCACTTTAAAGATAACCCTCCTTTATTACAGTGTGGCTCAAACCCTCAGCTTGCACTGACACTGCTCAGCAGAGCATTTGGTTTTCTCTTTACATCACATTTTAGCGAGTGTTGTGTTTTATAAGATAAAATGATAAATGTCCTGACTTAAATGACCGGAGGGTATCTACTTCCCTGCTACTCTATTTAAAAGGTTTCTGTGAACATTTTACACACCTTATTGTGTGACTGTGGCTGTCTAATAGCAAAGGAAACAATAGCCTCTGATGTCCACAGAGGCAGGGCATACCACACAGGTGCCATGTTTTACAACACCACTATATCTTGTCATTCAGAAGTGCTCCCTGAACAAATTGCCTGTCATATTTAAAGATAAAATCTGACAGTGCCAGAGCTGACAAGTAGTCCTCAACCCTGACATACAACATGAAGCTGAATTTTGCTAGATTCACTGTAGATGGATTTGTCTTTAGAGATTCGCAGCAAAGCTAACTGCTGGCAGAGCAGCAAAAATTATTTCAAAACATTGCTAAGTGTCAGACTTTATTAAATGGTAGCATTAAAAAGGGGGGGAAAAGCTTCTGTGTTATCTTTAGAAAAGAACTATAGAGATGTTTTTACATATTTTACCTCTCAAATATAATAAATAAAAAATAATGATGTACAGTGTTTTTAAATAATAGAAAATTTCGCAGTACATTTCAGGAAGTTTATATTCATTTCTCCTTAGCACTGGAATGTATTTACACTACAGAAGTTTCTATTATTTTATCTTTTGCCCCATGAGGCTCTGAAAGGTACATATAGTAAATGACAATTAAGAAGGAATGAAATAGTGTTCAGCAATGACCATCCAGGTGGTGACTTGGGACAGTCAGAGGGCTGCAGTGCTATTTAGCCCCTCCCCAGCACCAAAGGGAGCAGAGGATGGAGGTGCAGAACTACACAACACAGGCAGCAGTGGCAGGGGCAGAGGCAGGGCAGGTACTCTGCAGGTACGTTGAAATCCCAGCCTGTAACTGTTTCCAGATCAGCTTCTTTTTGTTCTCTTTTGGGGTTTTCAGGGAATAAAGAGTCACATACAGGTTTGTCTGCTTACACAGCTCTTTGTAACTATTTTATGCCCCCATTAGATCCCTGTAATATTTAACTCCCTTCCTGGCCACAGAATGCAAATTTTGGCATGTCTAAGTGGAGAGATTTTTCTGTTCCTGTTCATTAGCCATTAACAAGGAGCTACGTGTTTGTTCTGAAAGGGGAAAAAACAAGCCATAAAATGTTATCTACAGTTCAGTGTACCACATTGTGTCAAATAATTTCACAAAGACAGCCCTGATGCCTTTTCGTACCAACTGCCAGCTGAGTGCTGAACTGATGTAAAGGGAATGTGCCAGCAACCACGCCTGGCCGCCCCATCCCCTGCCACCCCCTCCCCTGCCCCATCACTCTACTGCTGCTGGAACTGCATGTCGGGCTGTGGCCTAAATAAACACTTAATTGGTGGAAAAACCCGAGAGGATGCTGCCATATCTGGGTTCAGGAGGAATCACACAGAGCACATGCAGGGGCAAGCAGGATGACAGTGGAGGAGACAGTTTCATCAGCCATCACAAAAAACATCTGTCACAGTGAGCACAAACAGCACACAGCTGAATGCCAGAATGATAGAATGGTTGGAAGGAACCCCACAGATCATCTGGTGCAAACCCCCCTGCACTGGGCACGGACACCTTCCCATGGACCAGGTTTCTTAGAGCCCCATCCAAGCTGCCCTCGAGCACTTCCAGGGATGGGGTATCCAAAGCTTCTCTGGGCAGCCTGTTCCAGTGTCTCATCACCACCACTGCATTACGTTTCTTCAAGGAAAAGTACCCTCACTGTAGAGTCAAGGCCAGAAATGACTGCAATATCTATGAAAAACCAGGCAGAGAGACAAGAAGGGTAAGAGGGAGGACTGTGCCATCTCCCACACTGAGCGACAACAGGAAGGTAAGAGTGGGAGGGCTGCAGCCACGTTTCTGAAGCGGCTGTGCTGTCTCTGTGCAACTTGAACTTCCTACCAGCTAGTGCTGGTGTAGGTGTCTGCACCAGGAGTATTATGGAAGTGTCCTGGGTATCCAAAAGGGATGATTGCTGTCAGTTAAGCTAGGAGCAATGACTGGAGAGCCTACTGCTTACATCTTGCATGCAAAACTGCTTACATCTTGCATGTGCAGAAAGCCGTGGAATTACAAAATTGGGAATTAAGTGGTCAGAGACAGGAAAGGTCTCAGCTACTGCCCACACCTCCAATTTATATTTCAGCCACAGATTTGCCATAGAAATTAGGATTTGAATTCAAGAATAATGGGTGAAAATACCAGGATGCCTTGGATTTTCTGGGTATCAGTAATCTGGGAAGCAGAGGAGAAAGCAAACTTACTCTGCTTATGTTCAGATACACACGAGCTCAGTGGTGACCCTAGTGCCCTCTGATCCCTGGGATCTCCCTTCCCTGATGCCCTGCCATGCAGTTCTCCCTGTGCTGGTGACTGTGAGGCCAGGTTTGCTGCTAGAGTGTGCATAGCTCTGCCCAGTGTGGGGAAATAATACCTCTGAGTATGAGAGTGAGAAAGTTCAGGTGCAGACACAGCCCACTGTCTCCAGCCCTCCCCCAGCCCCTTGCTTGAGACTTGTGCCATGGGATGTGTTAAGACCCAGCAAAGGACTCCTCAGTTGAGAATTCAAATTGCAGCTCTAACTTCATTTTGGCAGTGCCTTCTGAGTGCCTCTTTTACTGTACATCTCAGCTGGCTTCTGGACTTCAGACCCAGGAGCGGCTCTTGTGTTTTTCACCTGTTGGATAAAAATAGCTGTTGCCATAATCAGCTGCACTTCGTCCATGAAGAAAAAAACCCAGACTTTACCAAAGTGACCCGCACAGGGACACTTCTCACTGTCTCTAACAGAAGAGCCATTTACTGAGTTTCCTTTTTTCTCTCACAAAACTTTTCTGTAGCATGGACCTATCTACTAGTCACTACACTAAAAAACCCTCCCTGGGTACTCCATCATCCTGTTTCCTACAAAGCATGACTTTGCCTTAGGAATAGTGTTAGCAAAAGATGTAATTGTCATTCTCCTGGGGCTCCATCAAATCTTATTTAAGGATCTTCTCAATTTCTCTTAGAGGCACTTTACCCTAGAGTGAACCAATCCATTATTGGAAGAAGATGTTCTGACCCCATTAGCTGGGCAGGTGTGTGTTTCAACTACAGACTTCTGAGCATCCTCAATCCAAGATGAGCTAGCTCAGGTGATGGGGTCTAGAAGGGATGCATCCTCAGAGATCCTTTTGCTTCCTGCTCTGTACCTGGCAAGTGCCAAATACACACTGCAATAGGCAGCTGAGAGGTCAGTGTGCCCAACAGCTGCTTGAAATGAGTGAATGTAAAGTGTATGCAGATAAATAAAAAATCCTGAGAAGTGTAACTTTGGTTGTATGCTTTGTTTAAAAAACAGCATTGGAAAGAAATTCTTTGTGATTTATAAGTCTCATATTGACACGCACTAAAAATCAGTGTGTTACATTGAATTTTTTTAAAAGACTGCTCTGTTCCCAGCTTGCTTCATGCATGTTTGACTTTGACCCACTGAGAATACCAGAAGATGCATAATACTAGCATTTACAACCTTTAAACGTGGAAATGTCATAACTTAGTCTTAGTTAGTCAGTTGTGGCTCTGACTCTAATGAAAGTGCTGTTGCCCAATAAATTTTGCTCTACATTGATTTTTCTTCTATCAGCTGGGAGTTCTGGTAAAAGAACAATAGATCTAATAATATCAGCAAAGCAAAGAAAGTAAGGAACAGTGAGCTCTTCAATATAGGTAGGTCAAGCCACAATCAATTTCCAGATTTGAAATTATGTTTTTAAAATGTATGTTTAATACAAGACCTTGTTCAATGTCTATCAAGTCAAAGCTTGTATAGTTTGAAATTCCTGAATGACTGCTTTATCAAGTAGTCCAGAGTTAGGCCCCAGAGGTTAAGCAATAAAGGAAAAACAAAAAGAACTTAAAAGTTTCTGCAGCTAGTTGAACCCAGAAACAGTTCCTTAAACCGTTTTTACATTCCTACAGTTTGAAATACCATAAAGCCACAGATATGTTGAAAAGCTATGAATTTGCTAAGTAGGATCTCACTTCCTCTTGTTGTTAGAGGTCGTTAAATTTATTAGATGTTAGTAAAATCCTTGTAAACAGAAAATATGAAGGCTTATAAAAGAGTGCCTTTTATTTTCACCCTAATAATTAACATGAAGCCAGGAACAGGATAATAACAGAAACCTAATTTATGAAGTGCTGTTAGTTCCAAAATCTTAGTGATACTTATGCAGCAAGTTTCACACATGCCTGCTGAAATGAAATAAATTGTGCAAAAAGGGTATCCTACAGATTAGATGAAAACTTGCATGTATGCTGTCTTTAGTAGATCAGATGATTCAGCTGTAAACTAAAATCATACTCACTGAAAAAGCAATTATCCAGAGTGCTACAAACTTTCTTTCTATTTAAAAACTCACTGTAACTCTTCTGTTTTGAGATGATGGTTTTTAAACACAGATGATCTTGGAATAAAAAAACCAACACTTCTAAAAATGGTTAGCAAAACCCACTTTGAGTTCTGATTGTATGACCACAAAATAAAGACATTGGCTGACAGATAAATTGCACAGCTGCAACTTCAGCTGTATAACGAGATGTTTTAGATGAGAAATGAAGTCTCATCACCAAAAGGAAAGAATATCTTTTAGCTTTAGAAGGGTGTATAACCTTTTGAAACTCTCATTTGCAGGGTGATAACTACAAGTAACAGGATGCAAGAGTCTTTATGGTGAAAAGACAACTAAAAGTCTGTCTTCTCAAAAAGAATTTAGTTTTGCCTGGAAGATTTCCTACAGAAAGAATGGAATTGAGGTAAAAATCAAAATTCAACAAATAATGAATCGTTATTAGTTTCTGTCTCATTTAAGACAAGCTGCTCTTGAGTGCAGAGACTGGAAGAGCTTCTAAGCTCCTTCAGAGAAGATGCCTGTTCTTGAGTCTCCTTGTGCTTCTGTCCCTCCAGCAAAGGTCCCTGATTGTTGCATCTTTTTTTTTTTTTTGAAAGGTCACTACTGCCACATGTTTTCCCATTTTTATGAAAAGTTAAGGAAAAGGAACATATGCTCTGAGAGAACCAGAAAAAAGAGGAACAGCTTAAGGCACTGTACATCCCACTCATCCTGGTCTTTCTAGATATGTATACTATGCATCACAATGGATTGTAAGAAATGTTTCAGAATCACACTGGCTTTGTAAATGGGTCTCCATCCAGTTGCCTGACTTCCACTTAAGTCAATTAAACCTTTTCTGAAGCCAAGGAAAGAATGTTCTAGGCTAAGAAATCAAATTTCTTACCTCTTGGATGCCTTGCTGACTCCAAGCTGGAGTGTCTGTGAATAATGCTCTCTGTCAACATTTTTGCTTGGAGACTCCATTCCATCCAGGCCAATATTATTCACATTTTCATCACCTCTTGGCTGGAATCTAGTAATGCAGAATAATTTGGGCACACAGCCTTTGGCCTTAAGGGAACTCCAAGTTACACAGAACACTGCAGTGCACCTCAGCCATGTGGGCATGTGCACATCAAATCATTCTGCTGTTCTCCACAATAGCTCTCTTTAGAGCGTCAAAGGACATTTTCCGTATTAGTCCTTGCCTTGTTCTATGACCTAAATCTGGGATAGCATGGTCTTGGCTTTCCCCAGCCCTGGGATGGAGACAACTAATGACAACTTATTCCTTTGACACAGTAGAGCTCTCCATAAAATCTCATGTGGGTCGTAGATAAACTTGTGAAATGAAGTCCCTTAGAAACAAGAGACATGACACACCTCACTACTTTTAGTCTACGTGCAAGACACATTTCTCTGATATTGCCTGATTTAACATGACTAAGTATGTTTTAAATTGCAAACTCTACTGCAACAGTTTACACACTCAAACAGGCTGATTCAGTGCTGGTAGGCACTGAGTTGTTACTTATGTAGCAGTGTAAGAGTACTCAATATAAGAGTTTGTGTTAGACATGAGAAGTGTGAGGTTGCACCTAGTAGAGCCATACATTTTTGCTGAAGGAAATCCTATTACAGGGCACAGAAGTCAGTCATATTCATTTAAGGTATGAGTCTTACCAAAGCAGGAGAAATTATTCTACATTCCTTACTAGAAGATTTGCAGTACAACCAGAATTTAATTCTATCAATTCAAAGAATAAAACAAATTCTTCACTATCTATATTATCTGTTTACCATTAATAAATTGCCAGCATAGGCACTTGGACTTGCCACACAGTTCAGGTAGTTAGAAAGGTGCCACTGAAGAGTAGACTCAGAGTATCTTTGAGTTTGCTGCTTTGAAGAAGCTTCTCTTTCACTATTTAGCATTTAGAAAGCTTACAGAAAACAATTTTTTCATGGGGGTACCTGAAGTGAGATGGTGGAAAAAATATATTCTTCCATGCACTGTGATCTTGTGGTATGGAAGACAGAACCTAACACATTCTAAAGGGCAAATGATATACAAACAGATTCTTTAACTGGTTTATTTGATAAATGTCAGTATATTACCAAATACGTAACATAAACTTATATCTCGCCATATATCTTGCATAGCTATATAAATAGTCCTTAATAAAAATCATATGTAGCAAATTAAAAAGGAGTAAAAAAAATCCTAATAAATTTATTTTAAAATAACTGTACTTCAGGGACTGCTATCTGTTACATAATTCTAAAGTTTATCTCACTTTAAGTCACATCAGCCTAACAAAGAATAAAACTTGCTAATAACATGACTGTTAATACTGAGCCAAAAGGGAAAGAAGGGGTATCAGTTGGTAGAAGAAAAAGAACAGCAATGAAAAAATGTGGAATGCTTTGATAATGTTTGGGTAATAAACCATTAGGATGTTCATCGAAATAACTAGCAAAGTAGTGCTTTCAGTAAAGTACTACCAGACTCCCAAATAGGTACCAGACAAAAGTGCTAACAGATCCATTACCAACATTCCAGTTTGTTCCAGCAACTTATCCTCACCTTGGTAAACAGCACAAATACCCACAGGGTATCTTCTTAAGTGTTTTTTAATACAGCAGTTATACCACCTTGCGGGGCAGTGGACATATGTTCAACAGGTAAAACAATGTGTATTGTATTGTATTATATTGTATTATATCCCACATAGTCTCCATGGAGTAATTTAACCGTTCCAATAAAATTTACCTTTTCCATTGAGAGCTCAGGGACCTGGAATGTCACTAAGAGATTCACTGGGAAGTCAAGCCTTAGGAGGCACGACAGATCTCTGTTATATGGTAGGCATTATCACATGTTTTGCACTTATATACTGTGCTAAATATGACATGAGTAGGACAGATTCCAGCTCCACTTCCAGATATAACTTCGGAAGACAACAAGTTCTATGAGAGCATCTTTAATCTGTAAAGTGAGCTGGTTAACTGGAAGTAATGGAGATATGCCAGCAGCAGAGGGATCCATAACGCTCTGTTCCAGCATTAGCAGTCGGATCCCAGCTGCACTTTTGACCTCTCCCTCAGTTTCTCTGTGTAAAGCCCTAAGATCTTTAGATAAAGAACCACTTTTAAAATATTAGTACAATTGGATGTTAAATTTTTTCAGTGAGGATTTTGAGCAAAGAACCTTGGAAAATTTCTTCCCATTCCATATACATTATACTGTGAAGGTTACATTGAACTAGGAAAAATGCAAGACTTGTGAGAATATACAGATGATTTCACTGCATTTGTTTTTTCTTTTTTGATGTAGACATTCATCTTCCACAAGAAATAAAGCTTCTCAGGACATGCCAGATAGCAAAATGGCCTAGTCATACACGCTCTTGTTTCATAGTTACGTTACTACACAGAGAGAGAAATCAATGTATGCTACATTAAAAACAATCACCACAGCCCTTCAAATGATTGGATAGTTTAACTTGGAATGCAATTCAACCTAATATAAGCTTTAATGGATTTTGACAGATTGTTCCACTGATCAAGGGACATGTATGAAAATAACTGCCTACCAAGCCCTGGTTTGATTTTAAGAAAAGAAAACTGAAGGTTAATGGTAAACAGAAGTTGATTGTTCACATTTTCACTAAAATAACTCTATCTGACCTGTTCTTAGAAGCAGCAAAATAAAGGATAATGGGAATCCTATACACCTGACTTTTTACTTTAGCCTGTAATCAAGGAGACTAATCAGACCAAGATGTGTTGGCATGAAAGCAAGTATTTGATGACGGGGGATGGGGTAGAACAACTTTTATGACCAAATTCTTAAGTCATCATGGACAAGCCCTCTAAAACCAGTGGAGACTTAGAGGATATAAACCATAGTATAATATGTCCTTTTGGATTATGAATATTGTTTCTAAAGCAACAAGGAGATAAGCCATAGTTTCCATGACATATGTGAAGTGCGTGTGCCCAAACATCAGCATTTTAATGTGATAATTTTATCAGTTATTTCTTGGCTTTTATTTTACATGTTATTCAGCCAGTTCTGCAGCCTTTCTATGTACAGTCTCTTGCAATTGTATAAATTATGTTCTCTTTTCCAATGAATGCCCCCAGGCTAAGATGAAGAGGACAGATGAATGTAAATGAAGATGCAGGCCCAGCCACATTGAAGGTGAAGAGTCAGCCTGGACAGGCAAGGGAACAGTGGTTCTATTCAAGCTTGCCTCTGCCTGTACAGGTAGGGCGGAGGTGATAGCCAGAATCAGGCAGGTTAGGAGTCCTCCAAAACATCGAATGTTGGTGGTTTAGCCAGAGTCCTTCATCACTCCCTAGCAGCTCCCCTCCTCTAGTGCTAGGTTAGTGTAGTGCTGAGCTATTCATTCTTTGTGAGGAGTGCAGTGGGTGTCTTTTCTGGATGAGGAACCTCACTGCAAACAGCATTGTGCTTGTCTGATCCTTCCCCTTGGCACCTCACTGTCCCGGGATAGGTCAGAAGATGAGCTGCAGCAACTTGAATCTCAAATGGGAAACAGATGTTGTGGAGTCCATGGAGGTGCAGTCGGACAGAGGTGGAGGATGAAGTTGGTGATGAGTTTCTCACACCTGTTGCTGCAGTGGAACAAACACCCTTCCTAACTCTGTAACTTTGGTGTGAGTAGAGAGTGGTCAGTTCGTAGCAAAAAGACGAGGACCAGCTGTCAGGGGCAGGAATGGGTTTAAAGAGCCAACATTAACTTTGTACCAGGTGGTAACAATTAAGGGAGAGATCCTGACCTGCACTGTACAAGTTACAGCTCAATGACTCCCATATGAGTTCGCTTAATAAAGCTGTGGCCTTGAGAAAGCACATCCCTTGGGTCTCATGGAAAAAAAATTAGGGAAAGAAAAGTCGAATTTGAAGTAAATTTGGCTATTTCAGTTAGGGATAACAAAAAGTCCTTTTATAAATACATTAATAACAAAAGGAGGGGCAAGAAAAACCTCCATTCTCTGTTGGACTTGGAGGGAAATATAGTTAAGGAAGATGAGGAGAAGGCTGAGGTACTTAACACCTACTTTGCCTCAGTTTTCACCAGTAAGACAGGTGGCCCTCAAGACAACTGGCCTCTGGAGCTGGTAGACAGGGAGAGGGAGCTAAATAGCCCTCCTGTATTCCAGGAGGAAATAGTTACTGACTTACTGAGCCAGCTGGATCCTAACAAGTCTATGGGACCAGATGGGATCCATCCCAGGGTGATGAGGGAGCTGGCAGAAGAGCTTGCCAAACCACTCTCCATCATCTTCCAACAGTCCTGGCTCTCTGGGGAGGTCCCAGATGATTGGAGGTTGGCCAATGTCACCCCAATTCACAAAAAGGGCTGCGAGCAGGACCCTGGCAACTACAGGCCTGTCAGCATGACCTCCGTGCCTGGCAGGGTTATGGAGCAGTTCATCCTGAGTGCAATCACACAGCACCTTCAGGGTGGACAAGGGATTAGACCCAGCCAGCATGGGTTTAGGAGGGGCAGGTCCTGTCTGACCAACCTGATCTCTTTTTGTGATCAGGTGACCCACCTGGTGGATGAGGGGAAGGCTGTGGATGGGGTCTATCTGGACTTCAGCAAGGCCTTTGATACTGTCTCCCATAATATACTCCTGGAAAAGCTGATAGCCCATGGCTTGGACAAGTGTACCCTCTCCTGGATTAAGAGCTGGCTGGAGGGTCGGGCCCAGAGAGTGCTGGTGAATGGAGCTGCATCCAGCTGGTGGCCAGTCACTAGTGGTGCTCCCCAGGGGTCTGTGTTGGGTCCAGTCCTGTTTAACATCTTTATTGATGATTTAGATGAGGGGATTGAGTCCATCATCAGCAAATTTGCTGATGACACCAAACTGGGAGGGAGTGTCGACCTGCTGGAAGGCAGGAGGGCTCTGCAGAGGGATCTGGATAGACTTGAGAGATGGGCTGATTCCAATGGGATGAAGTTCAATAAGGCCAAGTGCTGGGTCCTGCACTTTGGCCACAACAACCTCCTGCAGCGCTACAGGCTGGGCACAGAGTGGCTGGAGAGCAGCCAGGCAGAAAGGGACCTTGGAGTACTAATTGACAGGAAGCTCAACATGAGCCAACAGTGTGCCCAGGTGGCCAAGAAGGCCAATGGGATCCTGGCCTGTACCAAAAATAGCGTGGCCAGCAGGACCAGGGAAGTGATCCTTCCCCTGTACTCTGCGTTGGTGAGGCCACACCTTGAGTACTGTGTTCAGTTCTGGGCCCCTCAGTTCAGAAAGGATATTGAGGTGCTGGAGCAAGTCCAGAGAAGAGCAACGAGGCTGGTGAAGGGACTGGAGCACAAGCCCTATGGGGAGAGGCTGAGGGAGCTGGGGTTGTTTAGCCTGGAGAAGAGGAGGCTCAGAGGTGACCTCATCACTGTCTATAACTACCTGAAGGAAAGTTCTGGCCAGGTGGGGGTTGGTCTCTTCTCCCAGGCGCTCAGCAATAGGACAAAGGGGCATGGGCTTAAGCTCTGCCAGGGGAAATTTAAGTTGGATATCAGAAAAAAATTCTTTACAGAGAGAGTAATCAGGCATTGGAATGGGCTGCCCGGAGAGGTGGTGGATTCACCATCCCTAGAGATTTTTAAACACAGATTGGACGTGGCACTGAGTGCCATGATCTAGTAAATGGACTAGAGTTGGACCAAGGGTTGGACTCGATGATCTTGGAGGTCTTTTCCAACCCAATCGATTCTATGATTCTATGTGCATCTCATCTCTCTTCCCCTCCTCTCAACCCAGTTAGACATCAGTTTAAATTCATTACAACAGCCCAAACTCCACTGCATGACACAGGACTAATGGAACAGCTCTGCAATAAATGAGAAAGGAGCAATGTTCACTCCTAACACACTACAATATTTTAGTCACCTTTCATGATGGATTGTAGTAACCTTTTAATTTCTTTATTTCCTGTTATGTCAATGGAATCCCTGAATCTGCCCTAGAGCATGATTTTATAGTGCATCTTGCACCATTACCAGTGAACCTAAAACCATGTTTGGATGGAGATCCAGAGTTCAGAGTATTCTGAGTTGGAAAGGACCCACAAAGATCACTGAGTCCAACTCTTAAGTGGATGAATGGCTGTGACCTTGGCATTACTAGCACCATGCTCTACCCAACTGAGACAACTGATATGGATATTTATTATGGTGCATATTCCTCATCCTGCACAGTTTCCAGTTGGTGATTATTACTTATGGCATTCTTATTTACACTTTATATAATCAGAACATGCTGTGAAGCTTAGAAAATAAGTATGATGCCTTTCAAAGCTACTGTATTGAGATTAATATTATTTATTCACATAACATTTTCAACAGAAGAAAGGACCTATGGGATAAAGTATTTTCATATACAGAGATATGAACAAAGCATTATAAAAATATTTCTAATTACATTGCACAACACAGCAGTTTTCTATCAAATACTTAAAAACAGTCTGTATCTTTCATCCCCCAAATTAGGGAAACAATAAAAGTTTTTCATTTTCTGCCAACATTTTCTTTCTATCAGTGTAAAACCAACTCTGTATCAGATTTTTAATAGAAAGCCCTTGCCTCAAGCATTTCATTTGTATTGGTTCCATGTTTAGTAAGTAGCTTTTGTAAAATTAATGAATATTGTCTAAAGGCAAGTGCAGACAGGCAAAGAGATCTGTATCTCCTGCAATCCATTTAGCCTGGTGCACATGTGCAAGTGAATTATTCTACCTTAATTTAGTCATGGCTGGTGAAAAGTAAATGCAAGCAAAGTCGTGAACTTCACAATCTAAAAAGAATCACTGAATTTAATGTCAGAAGTTAATTTATACTCTCACCTCTTCCTTGAAAAAACTTGCCCTTTGTCCTCATGGTTCTGGAGCATCCAGACTTGGCAAACAGTTGCTATACACAGAACGTTCATTAGAGGCTGTGTCTTCCAGCTCATGTGAAATGGAAATGTGTTATCTAATGCTGAAATGTAAGTGTATTGGTAAAGTTTCATTGCAACATGAGCTAAATGATAACCTTTTGAATAAAATAAAGAAAACTTCAAGGTATTTGTCTACTTCTAGTAAATAATCTCAACACAGCAATAATTTACAATTGATCTCTCAGGTTTTTCATATATATTTATCCTGAACTGTGTTCTCCTTTTGGGGTACTCTTTGGCATTACTGTGCGCTTCAAATAGTTCCATCAACCTTATTCATGTCTTTACTGTCAACTCCTGTGGGCTTTGGAGATATGAAATCATCTGATACTTCTGCATTTCAACTGAACTCAATCAAGTTATACTGATTTAGATGATGAGACTGGAATGCAGCACAGAGCATTAATCCTGTTGAATCACTTGATTACTGGTACTTTGGCAGTGAATCTTAGGTCTTATTCATTCCAGAGGTGTTCATTTTTTGGTGTCATTGCCATCCATGGCTTAAATGAGTCCTATCTTTCTGCACTGGGACCAGTACAAGTTCAGCTAATTTACTACCTTAAATCTTCAAGCACAGGCAAGACCTGGTAACAAGTATTTTTAAAATTCTATCCTTGCTGCCAGAAGCCTCCTAATAGTGGGGTTTTTTTTGTTGTTTGTTTTTCTTTTTTACTGCTGCTGGAAATAATTATTTGCTGATCATTTTTAATAGCTATGCCTCCACTTCACCTACAAACCACAACACTGACGTGCCTTGTCCACCCTTTGTGGTGGCCAGATTCCTTTCAATACTGTGATCCCCATGGTTTTTAGCAATGCTTAATTAAACACAAAGTAATCATATATTAACAGCATAAACAGTTCCCTCAAACACTGTGTTAACAGTGTTACATCATTAGCTTGTTTGAATTCATATTGCTCATTTCCAAAGCAGTATCTGAGAACTCCCTTTTCAAAAGCAGAATTCTCACATCTTCAACTAGCTTTTCTTTAAGTGATCTCCAAAGTAAACAGTGTTTAGTGTGGCACTAATCCAAATACATGCTATTTGCCCACTGGTAAAGCCAGCTTTAGCTAGTGCGGGAAAGAAAAAGTTATGGCCATAAGAGTATTTCCAAATGTTATAAAATCTGTGGCACAAGAGACAATAGGTAAATGTGTGGGTCAAGGTAATAATATAATCAAACCTACTTTAAATAATAATTTATTCTTCAGAGAGTCTTTACATTCTACAGGGTGGCTAACAATTTTCACAGAAACCCAGGACTACAATGAAAACACTTGATCCAGGTCTTTATAGTTGTGCTGGCACAGCTATGCCAAAATTGTTACAAGGTACAGTCTCTCCTTGATATAATTGTTCTGGCAAAAGCTGGTAGGTGTGGACACAGTTTTTATACCACTAAAACTGAATTTTTACTGGCACAGCTTCTTTAGCTCCAGGGAGGTCTGGCACAGGTTAGACTGTCAAAAGTACAGTTTTCGGCAGTACAAGCCTCATCTGCACACAGAGCTCTTTGCCAGTACAGAATGGTGGTGTGCTCTGGGTGAGCCTGGCCTCAGCAATGACTTTAAACAGCAGATTAACACAGAAGGTATATTCATTTTTTGGTGGCAACATTAAGCTCTGAGTCTTACTGCCTTCTTTTGTAGTGGTAATAGACCCTGAGTGCTTTTTTGCTGCAATGATTTTCTTCTGCTTTTTGTGGCAAGGTGGTACACCAGTTCAAGTTAAAATAGCAGTTTAGCCAGACCAAATTCCCTATGTCATTCAGGAGTGATGTGTATCATCCAACAGAGAATTGCTCTTTTTGTAGCACATTATTACAAAACAGTTCACAAACAGCTTCATTTCTCATAGTCTTCTGGTTTTGTTCTCATAAGTCTCACTAGATGCTGCAATGCCAAATGTCACATAATCTAAATGTAGACTATCAGCAGACCTAACAACCCAAATGGAAAGCCTTATTTTTGGTCCATCAACCTTTTAGGCAATGCAGTGGGAAACCTGGCCTCAGAATAGGATTCACAACATGCAGAAAACAAAATAATGCTTAGAAACTCAATTGGGCACTCCAGGAAGCTCAGGAGGTGTAAATTCACATTGGAAATCTCTCCCAGTACTACTCAACTGTCATGACACAAAACAGCAAGAAATTCTTGGGATCTGTGTTAGGACGCTCCTCCAGAGTTTCTCATCTGAAAAAATGGTCTAACAAGGAGTCAGTGCATAAAGGACTGTCTCCTCCATCTCCTGCCCCTCTGTGTTAGTGGATGAAGAACTCACAGCTCTATTTTGAATATCTCCTGAAGGCTCACCCCAACCTCACCTCTCATTAGGATGCCCAAACCATGAAGTCTGCTTTGCCAGAGGTGTGAGATACACCTTGTATTGCTCAAACCCACCAAACCAGAGGCAGTCCTAGGCATTCATGGAAGCTGAAATTTAAACACCAAGGGAACCTGTGAGAACACACTGGTGGAGTGATTTGGATCTGTTCAGCCTCGAGAGCAGATGACTGAGTGGGGGTGTTATCAATATCTATCAATATCTGAAGGGGGGTGTGAGGGCTGTGCTTGGTGGCACCCAACAATGGGACAAGAGGCAATGGTCAGAAAGTGATGCAAACGAAGTTCCACCTGAATATAAGGAAGAACTTCTTTCCTGTGCAGTGACCATGCACTGGAACAGATTGGGTGTGGAGTTTTCTCACTGGAGATATTCACAAACTGTCTGGATGCAATCCTGCTTCGTGCTCTGGAACAACCCCGCTTGACTGGGGAGGTTGGACCAGATGATCCCACTGGGGCCCCTTCCAACCTTCCCCATTCTGTGCTTCTGTGAAAGATAGATATCCCTGGGCCATAAGGTCAAACGGAACTAGAGCAAAAGGGGAGAGAACTAAGGCCAGTGTTCTGGACTTCAGGTCTCAAAGAACACATGCTTCTATAAATTTGGGGGCTGGTCTTTTTTATTATGAGACAGTAACTAAGGTACTGTGTGAAGATTGGTAAAACCGGCATTGACATATAAAATAACACATGATAAAGCAATCATAAAGCTGAAAAGATTTATGTTCAACTACAAAAGTTCTCCACAGATGATGAGCATCAATAATTGTAGGCTGGAAGGTCACATGTTATTCTATCCATTGAGTAAGATTTTGTAGATAAGCAATTACTTCTTCAAGATCATATGGCAGAGGCATATTACATTCATCATCATCTGTCCAGAAGGGATGACATTCTGGTTTCTGGTCTTCTGGCAAGCTCTCTGCTGCATCTGACTGGCATCTGAAAAGACAGGTAAGCAGATGAACTACTTAAGTAAAACTGTATCAAGAAACTGAATACTCAGCGAGGATACATTTGTGCATTAATTCAAAGAGAAAGAGAATAATAAAAAAGAAATACGACATCTTCTGACCAAATGGATGGCTCATTTCCCGTGAAGTTGATTTCTGTTATAGGCTTTGTATTTTCTATAGGGATTTCTTAAAAAGCCAATCACAGAGAAAACTCAGTTAGTGTTCCTTTATATGGTGAATTATTTTTTCATTATCTCAGCTGCTATTTAAAGTATGTGATTAAACCATTATCAGATTTAAATGTTTGCCAGTTTCCAATGTATTACTAGATTATTGAGAAAGATTAAACTGAATTTACTGCATTAAGGTCAGGGGGGATAGATTAAACAATATTAAAGAAGCTGGACTAGCTTTGTAGATTCTGGAGATTTACAAGTGTATCAACCTGCTTAGGTCTGAAAAAGGCAATATAAAAAGAGAAAATTCTATAAAGATAAATGGAAATGGAGGTTAATAACAACTTCCAATGATGAATAGGTGGGCAAAACTTCAATAAAATTAAATTAAGAGGTTAGTGTATGCTAGTCCCCAGAGAAAATGTTTAAATTACAATGTTTTTTATTAAATGAATTATTTATCAATACTAGTGAAGTTTAATTATAATATTCAACTAACTGCAGCCTGCAGAGGAAAGTTTTATAAGTGGCAACCATTATATCTCCAAAGATTAGACTGTAATACAACATGCTGCATCAAAAACATTGTCCCAGTTCACGGAGGATTTCTACCCCTCTCTTTTCCCTTCCCCTAAAACAGTTTGCACATTGTTTATTAAACAGTTAAAGTTTGCAATGGGGCAAGACACAATAAAATGCTGAGTATTACCATAATTTTGGTATATACTGCAGGTCTACATAGCTCTTCAAAGAGATAACAAGCAAAACATAGAAACACACTTTTATGTCTTGTGAGACACTTTCTAAAATTCGTGTTCTGTAAAGCACATAATTGTGAGAATTGTAAAGTTGTTTTAAACATGTATGTGTCTTTACTCTCTGTAGAACGAACTCTAAAAATACCGACACATGCAACTTCCTTGTCCACACCATTGACCTTCTGGAAGAGACTGTTGCCAAATGAAAGATGTCTTCTTCTCTTGGGAATTATTAATAGCAGTGTAATCCCCATGAGAAAACATACTTCAGCTTTACACCCATGTTGGTGGGTGGTTAATTGCTGCACCAGCATCCTGGGCACTCAATCCATCGTACATTACACTGCAAGGACAGTATTAACACATAACATTCCAATATATCTTCAGCTCTCCACATCAGCCCCTGATAATAGCATCTGTTAACATGCACTAAGTACTATTATGTAGCACATCACTTCATAAATAATAAGATTAGCCGACCTCAGGGCCCTGGGAAGCATAATGTGTTTAAATGTTCTCATTATTTATTTAAAACAAGAATTAAAGGAACAGAAGCTACTTGTGACAATCCTCTTAGCATAAATATTAAACTGTTTGCATTGATAAGCTGCACTGTACAGAATAACAGAGGATTTGTTTTGCTGGTTGTTTTATAATAGTTGTTAGAGCAAATGCAGTTTAGTGTACGAGTTCTGAGAGGTACTTTACTGATTGTGCCATCATGTTTGGAAGACATTTTCCAAATTATATAAAGGAACAGGAGAAAATTAATATGCAGGGGAAGCTGAAACTAATTACAGCATAACTCTATAAGACTTTTAAAATCTTGCTTTATTTTCTGTGTCGGCGCAAAATAATATGATCTGTTTGGAGGGTGGTATAAGATAGTCCAGTTTAAGCATTTTGATCTAAAAGTAGATAAATTAACCATCTAGAGATTATTGCAGATGACAAACCAGGAAGCTTAGCCAGTAAGTACTACAGACATTTTATGTGGTCTGCAAAATTCTGCTTATGATAATAATAAACATTTTCTCTCACACACATTGCTATTGACAACACAGTTTTCACTGAGAGGAAAGTCATGTCAACTTTTAGCTTCTTCACCATTTCAGAGCCTTTTTTTTAACTTTCATGTAATTTTTTTTCCCATTGCTCTGTCACACAAATGGATTGACCAGCTCTTCCCTCACATTTAGGCATTTGTATTTCTGTAAATGGGGAAGCAGTCAGGGTGATGCTGAGGCTGGATAGCCCATGAGCCACTACAGGCTACTTTCCCTTCTCTACTTTTGTTACCAGCAGAGCCATTGCTGAAAGGTCTCCTCACAACTAAGCATGCACCTGAACTTCCGGGCAATCCTGCACTTGGGAAGTCTTAGCCAGAGCATATTCCACATGAGGGGTTACAGGAATGGAAGTGTTGTTGTTCAAGTCTGATGACAGTATACTGTAAAAGCACAAAAATGGGAAAGCAGTGATGTAAAACTCCAAGTTCAGAAACCCCATAGCTCCTTTGTCTTTCTGTTGGATTTCTACTGCTTCGCTTTGTACTAGCAAGAACAGCAGAATAATTTAACATTTTGTGAATCATCTATTTTAACCAAAATTACAGTCCCTGTGCTGGCTCTGCTGACATCAAAGCCAACTCAAGTTGCTCATATTTGAAGGTACAGGGCTGACCTCTAAGCAGTCACCACCACCTGGGAGTTCATTAGGCAATGCACCTGAATAGCACTCACTTGAACACAGCCATACAAAGATGTGCTTTCTGACTCAGAATTAGGGTGCAAGAACAGACCTTCTGGATGAGTATATTACTACTGATTTTAAAAAATTGCTGGAGGAGAAGTTGTTCCTACAGTGGTCTTAAATTTGTAGCAGTGGAACAGAGCTGAAGGTCTTGCAAAAGGATAGCAATATTTTAAACTGAAGCAGAACAATCAAAGGCACAGATGATTGCACAGAATTATTTCAAATTCTTTCGTATCTGATAGCCAACATAAGTTAGCAACAATAACTCATGATAAACAGAAATTCTTTTCTCAAATACAAAAGAATCTATGAGTATTTCTGTGGGGAAGAGTGCAAACATCAAACTACAGTGGTAGTGGGAAAGTACCAAGATTTATAATGTTATAAGTTAATTAAGGCATTCCATATCAATGAAAAACTATTATTTGAGTTAATGGAGTTAAATGTCCAAAAGAGAGTAGAACTAGTCTGTGTAAGTCACATGTACAAAATGTGTAAAGAGTGGAAATCACACAAGCTCTGAGATACAGAGCAGGTGCCAAATCAAGGGGCACCTTCAATACCTTATCTGCAGCAGAAAAGAAAAAACTGCCACGACATATTTCAGAGCAATTTAGCTGCAACACCTTGCCAATACATGTTCACCAACATATTATAGAAAGGATGGCTTGTCTAAAGATGTGCAGAATGCACAAAACTCCATAGTCTCTGCTTTCTTACAAAAACAATCTAGACCTGCGGCAGTTTCAATTAAAAAAAAAAACCTTTTAAGGGAATGGTTATTTACTGTTGCAGTGTATATTGTCACTACCTCTACCCTGTCAAATGCATAGATTTTTAATCCCCTTTGTGTCTGTTTTTGCCAAATAGACTTTGCTCATTAATATTGACCAAGAACTATTAATATATGTTCAAATAAGTGATGAGAAACATTTGTATGACTGTGTGACTGTTTTTAAGTATGGCAATACATGACACTTTCCTTGGAAGGTGGCTCACATCTCCATGGGCAGGTGTGTCTGTTCACTGAGACACACACTTGTCTGGTTATGGTTCCCTGGGCTGCACTGACACTTTGATGCTGAGGGTCTCAGCCACATTAGAGGACACTGATCACAATGCTAAAATTAACCAAGCTAACTAAAGTGTGTGTTAATTATGAGTATGCAAGCAGTCAATAAAAGGTTAATGCAAAAGTCAAAGGATAAATTTATTTCAGTATTGCATCACTCTACTGACTGACTAACATTATGCTTTGTTTTTAATCAATATATTTTACAGTAATGCATGAGGCATTGATTTGAAAAACAGTCTTCTTTCTAATAATTAAGTTTTGCAACTATTAAGTATCAAGTATCAATATATTCAAAACACCCCTTTTCCAGTGCAGATACCTTTTTGTTCCTTGTCAGGAACAGGAATGCATATAAGCTAAGAGGCAGCCTTGGGTTCTGCTGATGAATGTGATTAATGCAAATAAGAATTACATAGGAATCTAAATAAGGTACTGTGAATTAGAGTCTCTGAATTCTATTGCACTGTCTACTCCAGAAAAGTGTAGTCAAATCAGATCAATAGGGGTCAATCTGCAGCTCAGACTGCCCAGGCAAGTTAAGAGTGAGGAGAGGGTAATAAACAGTCCTGTTTCCTAGATGGTACTAATTTAGCTGTCTACGCCTGGCACTTCAAAGACCAATGGAGATCACGTGGAAATTCATAAGGTAAGACAAGGAAAATGGGTCTGGCCATCTCCTCCACATACTGATATAGTCAGAAAGAGAGAATGGGAAATTTGCTCTTCAGGTACAAAAGCACACACTCACCCATACACTCTTACTCCAGCATTACTGAAATTGTTATGTTTTATATGGGAGCTATTTCACCCCTCTATTTGTGCTAGAATAAAGGTGTTATTGAGCTGTTATTCAGAACTTCAAAGTAACTTTTAAAACAACAGTCCAGGTAGAAACACTGTTTGGATCACCCTACTGAGCCAACTGCATTCACTAAACCCATACGGACATCGCTTAAAATGACTCAACTCTGCTAACGTGGGTGCTCTTCTGAGTTAGAGCTACAGCAGTAACTTCTTTAGACACCATCTTCCATTCTTAAAACTCACAGTGACTTTGCACATATGAGTCTGGTGAAACACCAGTTATTAATGGTCCAACACAGAGCTCTGCTGTGTGGACACAAATCCTAATATAAAATATCTGAGACACAGAGATGCGCTTGCATGTTTGGATTTTTTCCTCCTTGTTCTTCAAATCTTTCCTCTGCATGGAAACTATTATTCAAACTATGTATAGTTACTCTAATCTCACTGTTAGGATTATCCCATGTAATTTTAAGCTGATACTCTTAGTTGCCAGAGCATATACAAGAGGATGCAGTGCATTCTCATCTATCTGAATTGTCATGCAAAGCACAGTGAAAAGATGAGATTACATACACAAGTAAAAATACTCAAATAAATCAACACTGATTTTTCTTTTTTCTAAAGAGTGTATGTCATTGACAGGTATGACAAAGTCAGTTCTGCTGCTGAAAGCATCACAATCAAAACCTGGTATCACTTAAATCAATGCTGAAGTTTCCAGTGATTTCTACAGAGCCAAGATTTCAATCCAAGTGCTTTTCTGGAAACCATTCACAATACACATGAACTAGTAAGCATAATAATAAACAACATCCAAAAAAAAACAACTATGGAAGCAACAAAATACACTGGATATAGTTTCTCTGGGTGAAATTTCACAACTCTTTTAGCCATTTACAATTGTGGCTACATTACCGGCATTGTTAAGACAGCTAATACAACATGGAATAACAAGATGTGATGTTCTGCTGTGTGATCAAACTGCCTTGCTCAGTAAAGAACAGAAAAACTCTAAGTGAAAAATCAAACTGATGCTGTAAATACAAATTCTCCCTCACCTTTGGACATGGACAGAATAACGTGATAAAGTCCCTAAAAAGGATTGAAAGTTACCTCTGCTATTCGAGGAACTGAACTTTCATTTATCTACATGAAAAAATTAACAGGTGGAAGAGATAAATGCAATTAATGGAAAAAAAACAGAATAGGGGTGAGAAATTTGAAAAGCAGATGCTTTCCAGTTGGGTGCCCATTCCAGCATTAGCAATTTCAGAAATTACAATATGCCTAATTTTTACTTCTACTCCAGTCACCTGTTTGGTCACAGTAGCCTATAACAAGTGAAACTTTACAACCACAGATTAAGGTTCCCAAAGAACAATTGAAAACAAACACAGCTGAAGATATGACAATTCTTCCATTGGAGTAAAATGTGCAAGAGCCATTATGTCACTGGTACTCTCATCCCTCATGGACAGAGCTCCACACTGGATCACCTGTATCAGAGGGAAACCACCCCCGTGCTCTCTCAGAGGTACTTTTTCTGGACAACTAAGCCAAGATGTGAGATCTACATGCGGAGTTGGAGCTTAACTTGTTTATAGTTAAAAAACGTTGAAATCTTCACTTCTGGTTTGGCTTATTTTAGGAGAAACAACATATCAGTATTTCAGTTGGACGTCACCAAAGGTCTTTTCAAGAGTGTTTGGAAAACAGGGCTTTGGAAAATGGGCATTGACTATGTCCCATCATGGCACAGGCTCAGGGCAGAATGCTTTCTGATCTCTTTGTTTTAACTCTGTAAAACATAACCAAACAAACCTTTCACTTGCTATTAACTTTCATAATTTCTATCCTAAAAACTGTACCCCAAAAACTGAAGAAACAAAGGATAGAGAAAACAGAAATATATTGAAATATAGTTGTTTTTATACGTTTATAAATGATTTGTCTTTATCACCCCAAAATGTCTAATTTTTCATGCCAAAACAGACGATTTGAAAGTTACTGTGTCCAACCTAAACCTTAAACCAAACATTTTCTTAGCTTTTTAAATTAAGCAATCAGAAAGTTGTCAACCTTAGCAGAGAGCATTTCTTTCAGTTGTTCCATGCTTGTCCCTCCTGTGACTCTGCACAACAAAAACCTTCCCAGATTTACTCTACTTTTTGAAAACAAAACCAATCACATCAATATTTGACTTTGCAATCCAGATTTCAGAAGTACTGGTCCCAAAAAGCATTGAGATGTGGCCAGATGGAAAGAGTAGTGCTTCATTCTTTTGGACATCTAATCCCCAGTGCATTCCCAAGAAGTCTGTCCCATTTACAATAAGTCACTGCTGATGTTCTTTCATGTGCTGTAACTACAGTGTGCCCAGCCATGAGTAATGGCTGAGACTGCAATTGCATTTATAGAAGGGACAAAACCAGTCTGTTTCCAGATAAGAAACTTGAAAAGAGAATGCTGAGTTTAGGAAGGGATGGAGGTTATATTAGTTAAATATTAATCTAAGAAAAAAAAGTCTCAGCTGCACAAATATGGAAGTACAAATATACTCACTGGAATGTCAGATGATCTTTTTTTGTCTGCTTCTTTCAAAAGTAGATAATGTCTCGTGTCACTGGTGCATTTGGCCCTTACCACAGAACTAAAGTTTACAGTCACTGACTCAAGAGCTTTATGCCTCCAAAATAAACCATTCCATTGGAAATGAAGACGCTGGCTAAAATATCCTGAGGCATCACTGGTGACATTGTAGGATAGCCTGAAAACAGCCAGACCATCCTTATGTGCACTGCTACAAAGTGAATCTCCATCAGAGCCCACCTTTAACACTGGCCTCAGAGAGCATTTCGCTGTTCCACAGAGAGGCAGGAGAGAGATCAATGAACCTGACACTGAAGAGGTTTCAGCGACAGTTGCATGAGCTTGAGAATGTCAGTTTCTATTATTACTAAAATAGCAAATCAGGTAAATATGGGAAAAACTTTGACTGTTAATAACCTCCCGGTGTTGAAATAACAGCAACTAAAGCATTGGTGGAGTTCAACTGAAAGAGTTTTCAAGGATGCACCAATGTATTTCACATGTATTCATATAAATATATGAAAAACTTCATAAAATTATTTTTAAAGAACATTTTACTTTGTCTTAACTGTAAATATTTTTTTCCTACAATATTAACTAAAATCTGTCAAAATATACTTCAGTCTTTCTAAACTGTTTAGCTCACAAACTATGGGAAAGGATAAGGGTTCACTGCATAGTTTCTTCAGCTACAGAGTGGGGATTGTAAAACAAAGCCCCAAACCTCAGAAACATTTCAGCTGTGAGTGGAAAGAATAGAAGTAAAGAAGATACAAGAAGCTCCTTTCTCTGAGATAGTAATCTCTGCTGTGTGGTAATTAATAAACAGAAATCTACCCAACTTCTGATGAGTTTATCAATGACCTTCCTCTCCATGCCCATCAACTCTCCCCTACAAAGGGGAGTATCTAGTAGAGGGTAGTGCAGCACTGAGAACAGTCTTGGCATCAGATGCATGATGTGAACTTGACTTCCCCAGGCAGAGCTTTTTCTCTCCTTTGTGGCCTCTGTCCAACAGACCCAGAAACTGTCCATGAGAAAATCAGAGCAGCTCCTATTCCCACAAGGGAGTGTCTATGTGGGGCAGCTTCCATTCCGTGTTTGTTTGATTTTTTAATTAAGAAACATCACTACTCTCTATAAAGTGTAGGGGGTAGGGAAATGCCCCAGAGAAACACTGAATAAATAATAAAATTTGCTGAAAGATGAAGTTTAATCCAATTTAACTTACAGGTCTAAATATTATTCTCTCTCAGTCTTGTTTCTCAGATGTTTTTGTTTCCTACTTTTAGAATAATAGGTATACAAGCAATGTATCCTGACTGTATGAGAAGCACGTTTATACATATTTATATGCACACCTCTTCATACCAGTACTTGCAAAAAATCCCATCAGTCCAAAAGAGACAGCATTTAGGAGGAAATTTTCAGCACCACAGACATGGATTTAGTTATATACTTTTCATGATCAGCAATGGGATGTGAGTTATTCCCACTGTACTGAGAATATTTGGCTTTGACTTCAAACAACATACAAATATATCAACCTCAATATAATTTATATTCTCTCAAAAGGAACCTAAAATCCTCTAAGCCTTTGCTGAGACATCTAATGTTCCAGTCCCCTCTGCTTCTCTGTATGATCGGCTGTTTTATTTCACTTGCAACCTTTGCTTTCCTATGATTTTTTCAGACAAAGAAACAAAATGTCTGCTATATGCTGAGTATA
The DNA here is from genome assembly GCF_047495875.1 of Pithys albifrons albifrons. Lineage (NCBI taxonomy): Eukaryota > Metazoa > Chordata > Aves > Passeriformes > Thamnophilidae > Pithys > Pithys albifrons. Next base: position 11,153,559 of record NC_092469.1, on the reverse strand, counting down.
AACACAGCTGACTTGTTTTCCCCAAAGTATTGATTTTATGCACTTTTAAAATAACTATTTTCATTCTGTTTGCATAATCAGCTGGGGCATTGTTCCTCTACATTTGCAGAAACACAGATGGAATTGCTGATTTGGAGTCTTTAGAGAGATTTTATAGTATTCACCAGAATCTAAGCTTCTATTAAAATAAGGTTTCAAGCACTTCTGGTTGTGAAGATAGCCTGGACAATGTAAATTGATGCATGGTTATCTTGTTGAGTCCGTAACCAGACAGACAGACGCAATAGCACCAAGGGAGCTGTGAACTTCCCCCACTTATTTTATTGGGTGTTTACTTGGGGCCAGATGCTCCCCTCCGTTGTGCAGAATGGCGTTAAATGACAGGGAAAGAGAGGAAAAGGAAATGGAAATAAAAACCAACAAAGAGGAGAAAAGGAAATCCCCACAGCCCACTTCCCAGGGGGCTACAGATGTCCTCCCTTGCCAGTATTAGACTGCTGGAAGAGTTAGGGCTGAGCTATGCATATGGCACATCTTTCTGAAAGACCCTATATTTTCCAAAAGAATGTCACTTGAAAAGTTAATGATGCTTCCAGAATCATTTACTTTTTCACTTTATCTTTTGTACTCCGTTTATGTGAAAGTCATATAGCCAAGGAAAAATGTAAAGACAGGGACATTTGAAATGACACAGTAAGAGGATGGCCCTTCCATTTAATGCCACCTCATTTAAAGTAAGCAATCCCATTTACCAAAGAACTTCTGGATTTAGAGGCTCTGCCCTTCTGCAACAAAGCTAAAACATTTTCCTTATTGAGTGTGTATTTCTCGTAAGGCACCTTTTCACGTTAATACAAATCAACTACTGTATGAGAAATCCCTCTTATATAAGGAAAGTAAAATCAAAAGACACATGACTAAATGCAACTAACAGTAACTGTATTACGTGATCCTGAAATCAGACCGGACAGAAACGGGGTGTATCTTTTCAGCATCAAAGCTATGTAATCCTTCCTACATCACTCCTTCAAGCTGCTAATACAACTCACCCCCAAAATCCACCAATTTCCATGAGGACCAGAGTAAGGGACACCCAGAAGGGGCAGCAGTTGGGATCAGAATCGAGCCACAGACCTTACATGTTTGTAGTAACCACTGTGCAAGGAGGACTCCACATATGATTTTACAGAGAACACTCCTTTGTGGATGTATGCTTATCAAGGAGAGTGACACCAAGTGGAGATCCTACCCCAGAAACCACCTAGATCCTCTTAGGCTCTTAATAAAATGCACCTCTTGCCTGCTTTGCTCCATTTCAGTGAATGTACATGTTCCAATAGCCAGAAAGAAACTATGATTGATGGATAGCAAGCACCACATGTGAAAGCCAAACAGCTACAAGACTAATTCTCTATTTGTAGACTGAAATTAAGATCTTACTTATCACTATAACTTGTGATATAAATACATATATACATCTCTCTCTGTATACATACATACATATATACTCACACATGCAAGAGAAGCTTATATTGCATTTTCCATCAAGAGCTATGGCATCAAACTCATAAGTGGCTTAGGAAACAAACAAACAAACAGAATTAAATACAGATTTATTGTGTTGCAGAACTGCATTGTCTTCCCTGTGTTGTGCACCACCACTGTAGCCTGCAACCAGAACGTTTATAACATATTTTGGAACTAATAGTATCAGAGCAGTGCAACCCTCTGGGCTAAAACACAGTTTCCTTTAGGTCAACATGGGGTCAAGCAGACGCAGGAGGGAACAAATAATAGGGAAATGAGAAAAGAGATACAAGAAAGGCAGAGAGGCTCAAGAAGAGGAAGCAGGAGTTTAGGAATAAAAAAAGAAAGCCTCATCTAACTAATCACATTTCAACCACTGCAGAGTTTCTCCATGGCTACTGCTTTATTCAGTGATTTTTTTATGGATAAATCAGTATAAAAATATACCACCAAAAAATTCCAGTGCTGGGAGAGTAATAGAGTTGATAGCCCAGGAAATGTTACAGTACATTCAGCCACAAATAAAAATCATACGGCAACAATGTGCAAAACAAGCTTCTTCTCTACAAGTGGAGTAAATTTCTCTGACTACCAAACAAGACTTCAGAATTTCTCTATTACCTTTTATATTTCAAATAACTTAAAACATTATATAGAGATGTTAAATATACTTTTCTATTTTAATTTGCAAATAATTACCGTTGCCCAAATGCAATGTGAATAAATGTATTTCTGTACTTGCTTTCAACTACATTAAGGGAAAAAAACCTGTGTGAAAGTTCAGCATCACTATAACTCAAAATTTTGGAAATAATGTAATTCTGCAATATTTTTTTAATGCCAGTAAATTTTTCTAGTACAGACTGAATAATGATTTAAAGTTATTAGACTGGAACACACTTTCCTTTTTGGAATATGATTGAATTCCATCAATTTAAACACGTGATAAACTACATGCATCCGATCCTGGCTTACATTCAGAGGCGTTATTTCCAGAAGTGCTTAAAAAAGTTCAAGATTCTGATCTATAACATCCTATCAGTGGACTTGAACTCTCCTTGCACCATGAAAACTTATTAACCCAAGTGAACACCAAAATGCTACTAGTAGGTAAAACCTAAAACATCCATTGCAACAGATGCATGCAGCTCTTCATATGACTTTCTATGGTTGAAAGATCCTTCTGACTGCAATATCAATGACTTTGAACCACAGACTAAGACTTTAGACCTTTTGGTGGTGCCAACTCACTTGTTTTATACACTATGATATATAGTCCTGGCTTTGAGCTCTCTCTCACTACTGATGCTTTTGATGCTTTTGTTCTCTTTTTACTTTAGGATGGAAAATAACAAATAATGCTGAGTTCTCTTCTTACTCTTGAATTCTTCTGATGTCTATCTTCAGAACTCTTCTAACATCCAATTTATGTCATTCTTTTTCTTTCTTATGCTGTGAATTTGAAACGAAAGAAGGTAACATAATATCATAAGATCTATGGACGATTGAAATGGCCTTCAGAGTAAACTTCAGAGTTATTCGTAAAACTATCTTGCCTCAATAGAAAGTAAAAAATTGCTTTTCAATAGATAATGCAACTACTCTTGAAATTCTTCTTGAAGTTATTGCCATAGGGAACACTCCAATGATAATAAGGTATATGGTGTCAATACCTTACGAGTAGTTCAGATGGGTTGTTAGTTTTTGCAAGCCTTAATTCAAATTCATTCTCAAACATTTATGTGCTTTATCTTGACCAATTCTTTATCATAAAATGGCCACAAAGCCTGAAGTTTGCTAGCAAGAGAGGCCGACATCTGCTGTGCTGGTTGACCTGCAAGGTTACTCACATTATTCCGTCATATAATTCCTCTTAAAACATCACATCAGAACTCTAAAGACCTCTTACATTCGTTAATTAAGGGCCTGATTCAATCTTCTACCAGGTCAGAGCAAAATGTATAGTCACATATTTACATCTCATTTAGCTCAGTGGAACTTACCCACGTATTGCAGGCTCAGCACAGGTTGCAAAGATCCACTGCACAGGCCCAGAAGGTGATCTCTGCACCACCGCCCAATGCACAGCTACATCCACGCACATGATTATCTGCAGCTTCTCCTGGGAACCCAAACAGCCATCCCACCCCAGTCCCTCTCCCTGCACTATGTCTCTAGTCCCTGACTGTACTGACCCATTCTCTCTAATTAAGTGTGCAATGGGCAAGAATCTGCCACGTGTATCTGAAGTAACGCAGGACTGCAGAAACACACTAGCACAACTTCTTGGGGCTTTCTGCCAAGTAACCTGCATAGCAGCTACACTGTCAAGTTCAAATTCTGTGGATAATGGTGTCATTTTTTGAGGCCAGGGAAACAGAAATCTTCTGTTGTTAGGTGCCACCAGCTGTCCATCCCTCCATATTTTGTGCAGATTCATGAAACCTAATGGAAAGTATCCATTTCATTTCTTGCACAAGAGACTTACTTCATTTGTCTTCCTTCATTCTGTCTTTGCTAAAGAACAGTTATTTAAAATTTAAGAAAAGTGGATGATTTTGGCCTTCTATATGCTTTATTTTGTCTAGGAATGTTGTATTTCAGACTCCATTTTTCCTAGTTTATTGCTTGCCATCTGAGCTTCCTTTCAATGAACTGCTGATGAAATTTCTTCTCTTCTTGAGTTACAAGAAACACTCCTTCCCTGAGTATGCACCTGACCTAATATCCCTCCTACTCAGTTTGCTTTTTTAAATAATGCTGTGATCATATTAATCTACAATGTGAAGTATGTGTTCACCTTTTTCCTTCCTGAAATGCCATTACTCCAAGATGTCTTAATGCCAAGAAATGAATGTAAACTTTAAGGGTTTTGGCAATAGCTATATAATCCTCCTCATTTTAGTTCACACAGCAGGTGTCCTTTTTCCTTTTTTCCATTCTTAAGTGCTCCTGAAGAGTTATTAATCTGTAGTTTGTATTTCTCAGATACGTGAAGTTCTACAGGGAAATTTCACACTTAAATCCTGCTTACTGAAGTGCCAGTGGGAGCATCTAGGGAAGTTAATGACATTCCTCAGGAAGACAAAAACCCCCATTTTCTTAGACATTCTCCTACAGAGTTTGTTCTTTCCACTTTCACTTCAGCTTTTCCAGCATTTCACCGCTACTGAGCATCTAGGACACTGTTGCCTGCCCAAGCAGTGACAGGCCTGGCTTAGCTACTGTCTGATAACAGCTGTCAGTTTGATCTCCCTTTTCCAAGCCTTAATGACTTTACCAGGTCCAGTTTACTTAATATTGGCTTGTCTGCACAGCCAGGGTGAAATGCTGGTGAAATCACGCTGTAACCTCGGGTTCTTTCTTTTCAAGCCCTTGAGGAATGTTCATGCACTTCATCCTCTTTTTTTTTCCTTCCTTACAAGATATTAGAAAAATACTGTTCATTTACATTTGCCTCATAATTTAAACCAGGTGCATCTTCTCAATATATTTGTGACCTTTCTAACTGGAAGGCTTAGAATACCTTTAAGAGAACACCTTTGCATTATGATAACTTCGGGGCTTAAAAATATTTTTTGCCAGTTCTGCCTTCTGTATTTTTCATTATGAAACAAAAAAGGGTGTTATTCTCTGTATCTCTGTCTTTTAGGAATCAAATAATCTTCTACCAATGTAGAAACCTCTCTTGGTAGAAGTCAGCTAGGGCTGTGCCAGGAAGATTTTAGCAGTGTTCAAACCTATTTTTCTCTCAACTTGCTCCTGAACACACACACACAAACAATACCCATTTTTGCATACAGCCTCCTAGAGGTGTTAATGTTTGCCACTGTGCTGTGTTACTAACTTTTGCCAGACTGAAGAACTCCGTGGCCCAATAACGCTGATTTGAATTCTGGAAATTACAGACTGTTAGAGTGCTCCTTTCATGACAAAGGAGATGGAGTGCTCTGGGTATCTACAGGCTCTGTAGCATATCATTAGGCAATAGAGAATCTGGTACAGGATTCATTTGACAGATAATGTGAATATATAAAGCATGACAATCAGTAAGTTTTTTTCTGGAAAACAAATACTGTGGGACAAACTCATTAAGATGATAATTTCAGTTACTAGAAGAAACTATGGAGGACTAGGATGAATTGATTTACACTTGGTTGCGAATGACTTTTTTCCCAACCAGCACTGAATGTCAGCAGAACGTACACCACAAGTAATGGCTATCAAGTAACACAAGGATAAATATCCATGGGGAATCCCTACTGAATGGTAACCCTGACAAGGGATTCCTCCAGAGACTGATATGGTGGCCAGTATTAGTCAGATTTTCATCAGTGTTCTGAAAGTAAATGGCAATGATCACCAATGATAATTTTGCAGACAGCAGAGAGACTGATATGGTTACAATCATGTGGACAGGACTTAGACCTGTGAGGTCACTTAATGATCAAGACTCAATGTGCTACAGACCTATATGCAATGACCGGGAGAAGGATGACTGGAAATGAGATGAATTTGTGCTCAGAACCACTGCATCTGAAAACAAAGTAGATATTATCTCAAACAACTCAAAATGAATTCCCAGCAATAGTACCTAATCCTTCTGTATTTCACTAGGTAGACAAATATGAGAGTAACACGGAATAGCCTTGTTTTCAGCTTTGTAGAAGTACACTGAAGAAAGCAGAGAAAAGAGACTGTGGAGACAGGTGGAAAACACATGATAATGACTAACTCAATTTGCTTCACTTATCAGATTTAAACCTGATAGATTGAAGGAAAATATCGTGTATGAAAGAGTTCTCTTGTCTATCAGAGGAAGCTGAAAAAGAACCAAGTGTAATACAAATATGCTTGTTTTTTACAGTGAAGTCAATCACACACTGGGACAAACTATTAAAGGAACGGAATATTCTTCATTTCTGACACCTTCAAATCAAGAAAAGATTCCTGCCTGGAAACCATGCAGTTACAGAGCTAGCACAGGGATAAAAGGATAAAATTTAGTAACTTATGATAGAAGTCAAAACAGCTGACAGAAAAATCCTAAATACAACGATGCTCAAACTTTTACACAACCATTCTTTAATGAGCTGACTTTGAATAAGACTTTTAAAGTTCCTTGTAATACATCTTGCTGTAAAATTATACTTTCTAATTGGAATGCATGCTCCAGCAGAATAAAAGAAGACAGAAGAGTTCTATTGTCAAAGCCTCAAAAATGTCAGTTTAGCCTTTGAACCCAACATCACTGTGGAGAGAAAAAGCCTGATGCAGGGAAAAAAAAAGCATCCATGTTCTCCATTCTCTTGCACTTATTAGAGCGAGGGGTAAGTTTAAAGTAAAAAGAAATTTGGCCAAAAGGTCTTCATACAGACACATATATTTAGTTAATATTACAATTTGTCATGTAATTTATGAAAAATATTAAATATACAAAATGTAAGTAAACAGCATGTTTATATTTTTATTTACTTATTTTCTCTCAAAGCATCACAGAATCACCAAAAATCCAAGGTCACACTGAATCAAAGGACATCATCTGCTTGTTCAAAATGCCATTATGGAAGAATCAGGAAAAGCAGCTGTATTACAAGTCACCTTTCCAGCTCCCACAAACTAACTATTAATAGAGAAAGTCAGTCCTTTACAGAACATTACAGGACCAAGGTCACTTGGGAAGCCGTAAGACCTCACTGGCCACCCACAAGACCAATTGATTAGTCCCCATAACCTGCTGCCCTTGCCAAGGGACTGATGGAAGGACCAGTTTTTCAGCAGATTGCAAACTGGTTGTTCATGCTTTTTGGATGCAGTGTGACACAAGATGAATGGCCTGAAATTCTTCTGAAGCACTGAGCTGCACTTACTGCCACGTTCATTACTGTCTATTGGAATTACCACAAGCAATATAATTACATTGATAATCACAAATTCTCTAAATATGAAGACAGTCTAAAGTCAAAGTTTATGTCAAGACTCCTGTCTGCTAGAGAAGAGTGTAACTTTGGCAAAGTAACTTTAATTGTCTTGTTTCTTTAGACTGCCATAAATCAGGCAAAAGGAATCCATCATCAGGAAGCGTTCTTGGAAATAACCTGTAACCAAGTGCCAGAGACTAAACCCATGCTTTCAATATGTGCATAGATTAAGAACTCTGTGTGTTTTCCCTGTACAGAATCCTCCCTCATATACCCGTAAGAGTAAGCAGTTTGACCTATTAAAACATAATCAACTCACTGCAGTAAACAAATTACACATATAATATGAAAGGTGTTAGAACTCAATGCAGTTTTCATGTTTATCTTTATTATGATTAACAACCTGCATTAGAAGACTGGTGAGCATGTCACTGCACCAACAACTGGCTACAGTAAAGTTATAGACTGTCAGAACCTGATAAAACAAGGGAAAGAGGGGGTGAATCTCTAGGTTGCAACCTGCACTTCCACATGAATATTTGGTTTTAGATTGTCTCTACTACATCCCATGCACAAGTGACTGACTTGGTTCCTCCTGTATTTGCCACGAGCCCTTTGAAGATACTATGCCATGATTCTGTGAAAAGTCCTGTGAAGCTCTTCCTGTGTTTTTCATAGTAAAATTACAGTATTTTCACTATCATTTTCTCAGTAGAATTCTACAGTATAGGCAAACAATGAATAAAGGGGTGTTTTTTATTTTATTATTTTTTTTTTCAATTTGCAAGAAAGAAGCAAATACTGATTGATGGTGAGAGAGCACAAACTTCCTTTTAAAGACTTTCTGTGTAACTTCTCAATCTGTTCCCAAATTTGAGTATGACCTGGGCATATCATCTAACTTCATGGTGCTGCAGTCTTCTGAGCTGTAAAGAATAAACCATGAACTGCTGAGACGATTTAGTTATGTTTAATTGTTTGGCTTTCTGTTCTATAAAACAGTCTGTAGTTTAACATGTTCAGCTGGATGAACATCTAAAGATAACCAAGCTGTGAGGTCAGGCAATCAGAACCAATATCAGACCTAAAAATGCCACTATATTAATTATGTAGTTTATAAACATTTTGTCTGTAATGCTTAAAAGTTGTCACCTGAAAAATATAGTTTTACACATTTCTATAAAATAGTTTCATTTAAAGGCCTATACAACCATTTTAAAGCTCTAATTATATACAAATAATGGTATGTATTTCAGCATTATCCTAAAACAGTGGAGAATTGAGATAGCTTTTCATTTTACTCATTTAAAAATTTTATTTCTGCAAATTAGCAATTGAATTATGAGCATTCAAATATGCATATATTTCATTTATGGAATAATTCCTCTTAATTTCATAATTACTACGGATATAGAAAGAGCTTTTCTTTGACAAAGGCTAGAATAACTGAATACACACAATTAGCTTTAATTCTCCACAAAGTTGAAATGAAGGAACAGCTCTATATATTTTTCTATGCCTTTTTAAATAACTTTTTCTATTTCCAAGACAGCTTTCTTGCATTTTTTCCATAGTATTTCACTTGGTTTCAATTAATAAATTCTATAAAACCTCCACACCTAACTTCAAATACATCAAATTTAAAACAAAGACTTCATGTTGCAATAAAAGCATAGCAACTGCTTCAGTATATGGTGTTTACCTGTAAGATCGTCTGCTTTCAGTGCACATTTAAGTTCTTTCTATGCCCTCATCATGGCTCCATCCAAGCACCTCACCCTTCTGGTGTCACAATAATGTGCTCTCAATGCATGGGAAATCAGTGACTGTACTAGTCAAGAACAGAATTAACTTCAGTAATTTTAGTATAGTGCCTAATCCACTGGACAGGCTTCCTTCTCATCAGCCTAATACTACTTCCTTCTTCTCACCATTCAATAATTTATCTTAATTTGGTAATAACTGGCAATACACTTTCAAATCAGAATACAAGCCTACACAGCATGCCATAGGCAAAGAAAAAAAGTGTGCTGAAATATCAGTTAATGGCAGTTAATGCCTTTTCACCCACACCTTAATCAATGAAAACCGATTTGAGCAAAAAACCCAAGTATTTTTCATCAGTAATACTCATATGGTCATTGCTGTACACGAACCTGACACAAACAACAGAATCCTTTGTACCTTCCCCCCAAAATAAAAGTTATGACAAATGTATCTTTCAGATGTTTGCTTCATTAATTTGCAGCAATATCTTACTACTTAGGAGCTGCTAGAACTCTGTGTTTTATAAAGATTTAAAGCTAGGAGGTGCTGAATGTTCAGTTCTCAGTGATGAAAATGGGAGCTGATGGCTCTCAGCAGCTCATCTCATCAGACAGTTGGGACTGCTCATAAGAAGAACAACAGCCACACCTGAGAACCATTAAGTGAGGTCTTCACAGCTCAGTTCCTGGCTGGTGTGCGACCAGAACCAAACACTGAGGTGATGGAGACAAAATAAGCATTGCATTGCATGGTTATTTAAAAAGCACTGCATTTGGAAAAGACAAAAAAAAAAGAAGAAAAAAAGAAAGCAAAGCACCTATACACCTTGTGGTTACTGCAAAAACATTGCTTTAGCTTATTTTAAACCATATCGTTTCCACTTATCCACAATCTATTCTGGTGAGAATGAGCACAGTGATACTGAACAGCCTATTACAGCTGCTTGCAGGCACACTTTCTGTCCATGGCATGATGCACAGGATGTTTCAAGAATTGCCCACTCATCTCCAATTCAGATTGAAACTTCTTAGAAGGAAAAGGATGCATAGTCCAGCTCTCATACTAGTTCTACACTGCCTTAATCAAATTGATTTATCTCCAACCCTTTATATCAGTTTTACACTAGCATAATTAAATTGAGTGCAATGGTTAGACTTATTTACGCTTGAATAAGGAATGAAGCCCAGAGCATTTCTTTTCATGACTCAAGTACCTTGTTCAAGGTTCCAGTAAAAGTTCATACTTTCAATTCCATGTGTGTTTATGTAGATGCATGACACACACACTAAACAGTTATGCCAGTGACAAGAACTGATCCCATTTAATCTGGGTTGAGTTCTTACCCCCTCAAAAGGCAAGGACATGTGGAGTATTTAATGCAGTCCCATCAGAGTACAGCATGATCTCTACTTATAAGATACTTCAATTAGTTATTCTTTGCTTTAAGGTACTGTAGCCACCAAGGCAATTCAATTTTAATTCCATCTGACTTCAATTGTGTTCAAATTATAGTAAAAAGGAAAAAGACAACAAGCTGTAAATATGAAAAGAGACAGAAAATCATTGAGAACCATGCCTTTATGAATATTTGATGAAGAAAGGTTAGATCTACTGCTGGTAAATTACTAGAAATTATGTTCATCATGTGACTCTGTCAGCAAAGGTTAATACAAATAGGTTTGGATTTAGTTGAGATGACAATGAGGATTAAAAAAGATTTGTCCTGTCCTTGCTGCAATTAGTTTTTCTGCTATTATTATTGTAACAGAGTTTATTGTTAGGATTATGGTAACAGAAGTGCTGCTCAATAGAATAATTTTGTTCTTCATAATACTGTGCCACTTTTGCAATAAATTTTTCATCTCTACTAATCTACCTCTTTATTGAGCATTTGCTGAAGTAGAGATACAATCATTAACCCATTTCTTGCTGTGATAAGCCTTATTTTGACTGATAGGAATTTTGGATGCCATCTCATGGGCATCCAAAAGGCTCATGGCTGCCCTTCTGCCCTTCTCCAAAATGGAGCAAGGAAGGAGGTGGTGATTAGATGGGACATCACATAAGACCCTTTAGACAAAACTGACCAAATGACATCTGATCTTGTCTGCAGCAACAGCTCTTTTGTGCTCATGGTGATAGAAAATGGGAAATCTGGAAGCTGCTACTGTACATGCACAGCAATAAAAAGGAAGAGGTCTTGAAAAATCTCACCCTTCCGCTCACATTCTAACTGCTTCAAAGCACAGGCTGAAGGAGATTGAAAACTTGATAATTTTTTCCATAGTAAGAACTTTTTCAGAAAACAACTATAAACAAACTATGAAAAAGAAATCAGAAGCTTTAACAAAGTGGCATTTCAAGATACATTTCAAATTTTAGCTTCTAAGTTCAAACATTACATTTGCTCCTGCTTATTATATTTAAATTACTTTAAATACAAATCTTGCTCTCCTGGAGTTGATATTTCCTTCGGTCACTTTTCACTTTGAATATAGAAGAATCCATAGAAAGCAGAAATTTAATTCAGCATTTCCTATGTCTGATGAAAATAGAACTTTTTGTGTAATTCTTCTGATAAAAACATAAATTAAGACTCTAGAAGTACACAGTATATTTGTAGGGGTACACAGAAAGTGTTAAAAGTGATTGGTAAATGACTAATTGGAATTGGCATGTGCAGCACAATTGATGGCAAGCAGTCATACTCTGGTGGTGTCCACTGAGAGTTACATATACTTCTTCCACACTTAATGCCACATGAAAGATGGGAATTTAACACATCAGGAAGCTTGCTAGATTATCAGAACATCTGATCAATACCATTGACAACAATTCTGTCTAAAAGCATTGGGGCAAACCTAAGTAAGATACCGAAACAGGCATTCAGGACTGTTGCCAATATATTCCCTTTGACCCAGCATTTCCACGTTGTACCCAAGAGGCAACGTGGTCCCCTTTTCTGAGCCCTTCCACCTAACCACTTTCCAGCTGCCTAGTTTAATAAAATGCACCCTTCACAGTAGCTTTGACCCAGCTAAAACCAAAACAAATAAAAACCCAAACCCCCCACTAGTGCCACAGCCTCCGAGGCACGAGAAACAGGGATTCAGGTCACACGGTTGCTGCAGCCTCTCACCACTGCAGAGATTGCACTTGTGTAAATCTCAGCAACGTTCTCAACATTATGGGACTCAGTGGGATACAAATGGCTTCTTCATGTACAAGGCTTGCTCAGAGAGATTTGAGTTACCTGTGGAGCAACTTTCCCACTCCCTGACATACACCTGGTGGTCCTGAAAGACATCATGACAAATATCCACTCGCCAGATTTAATGCTCCAAAAAGCACCCAGATTTTATTGCTCAAGTTGAAGTTAACTCTCAAAGACAGAAGACAGGGATGCATGTGTCTTGAAATACCTCAGGTAGCATTAGGGAAATGAAGTGCAATGGAAAAAACATTAAACTCATAGTATATGCAACATATCAAGTCTGACTGCTGTTCCCATGTACTGGTAATGGCCATCTATCTTTAAAAAAATGAAAAGAAGTGATCAGCCTGTTGGAAAAGAAACATCTCAGAGCACAAATGTACTACACAGGAGTCACAGATCAGTATATAAACTTTTAAACATTTTGACTACTATAAAAAAAATCAGAAAGAAGTATAACAAGGAGAGTCATAGTTATTAGCTATGCACATAACCCCTAGAAAAAGAATTGCATGTCACAGGGCAGGAAAAATAATTTTCTCATGTTATCACTGACTTTATTGTGTGTTTAGTCATGAGACCAGGCAGCCTGTGAGAATAATTCTTCTATGTACCTTTGCAAGACAATCCATAGAGTGCAGGTTATTTTAAGAACATGATCCACATTCCAGAGCTGCATCAGTCAGTGAATTTTGTAACTTTTAAGTAAAAATGTGAATATTGCTTTATGACTGTCCAAATTGTCACTTTTTCAAAGACTACCAAATGATTCCCCAGAGACAGAGTTCTTTAACTTAAGAATATCTTTTTACAGTGATATCAAAGTAAAAATAAAACAACGTGAGGTCTTCGGCTTTAAAGGCAACATCATGAGATCAGAGATTCTGCCTACAAAGAAATGAACTTATGGCTGATTAATGAAAGTAACCTGAAATAGTGAGCATATTGCCAAGAACAGGATGCTATAACAAATGGGTAGGAAATAACAGGGAGCTTTCAAGGGGCTAGAGCAGAGCAGGCTAGAAGTCTGAGCAGGCTACTGCTTTCAAATTTGATCACAGATACTTGGAATGACAATTAAGTCATACCTGCTATGAAGCCCTCCATAAATTTCCCCCTTCCATGTAACCTATAATAACGTAGATAATGGGTTCAATTAACTGTTAGTGAAAAAGCTGTTACTATACAATAAAAATTTTGCATGGTGTAACAGGAAATACCAGGGAAAAAAATACTCAGCCCTATGAACACTAAAGGTCCTCTGCTGCACTCAAAATTTGCTCCATTTTATGTCAGCAGTATGTTTTGTCTATTGCTGTAATTTATATTAAGTATCTTAGGACTCATTCAATTACTATTGCTCCCTGTTCTCTTTGGCTGGCATAAGATCAAGGTCTAAGAAAAATGAGGTTCCAAAAGACACTTAGCTCATCTTTGTGACCTTTTTGCTACCTCTTCTGGCCTCAAATGTGCTTGGTTCCATGTTCATACACTTGCTTCTTTAGAAGCCTCCCACAGTTCCTTATTACATTTTTAGCACATCACTCCCTCTCTGGTCCAGCCAAAAACCTGCCTTAATATTTTATTCCACCAGATTGCTCAATTTCCTTTGCCAAAAGTGCTAAAGCCTCAAACAGATGTAAAACAACAGGGTTTTCTTGTTTTTATTTAATTAGCTTTGCATATCTTCAGCTTCTTTTACCTTGGTTATTGAAACAGTCTTCTAACAGAACTTACCCTTTACTACTTTCAATAATTCAGTAGAAATGTTATCAACACTTGGTAATTTGTTGTACCTGAGCATTTTCACTGCTTCTTGAATTTCTTCATGATTTGCTCAGTTGTCTATGGAATGGTGGAGGTTTAGTCACCTGCAATAATCTCAGCATCAGGCAGCTCTTTAAAGCACCAATTTTGTCTTTCCATAAGAAGACATTAGCTATAACTTTCACATTTAAGGTTTCTGTCTTCATCCTTTTTTGTAGGTTACAAACACTGGCACATTTTGTTCTTCATTGTTGCAGTTATTATCTTTTACCTGTTTTTTTCTCTGATTATCTACGACTCACCCTTAACCTTATCTCAATAATTTTTCAGACCCTCAGGACTGTACTTAATTGCAAGCCAGTGTTCTTGTTTGTACTTTATATCCACCAAAGAGTTTATTTTGTATTTGTTTCGTTCAGCATTTCCACCAAGAAAGAACTAGAAATTCTAGATACTTTGAGCTTCTGCTAATCAGGCATCCTTGCTAAACTAAAGGAAATATGGGGGAAATGTTATATGCAAACTCCAATGTCTTACAAGAGACAAAATTTGTTATTTAGGAATAAAAGGAAAGTATGAGAGCACTAAATCAATCAGAATACACATTCTGACACATGACAGTCTTACAAAGGAGGATGTTCAAATTGACCTATATGAATGTGATGCTAAATGGAAAAGAAACAGTTCAAACCCAACAAAAACAAGTCTTACACATTCACATTAAGAATAATCAAAAGGTATTATGTAGGTTCAGAAGGTGTTTAATATCAATCAGATTAACCATATGCCTATAATTTCAAGACACGATAATATTGATTACAGCAAAATATCTAGCAGATTAACTGCAGTGCAGATTGTTATCTTCTAGGAAGATGGGAACATGCAGATTTTCCACAGTAAACAGCTTAACAGACAGGCTGCCTAGACCATTTGTACCTGTACAATAAGACACTTAGTTATCCTGTCTTTCAAAAGCTGCTATTACTTTTCTTCAAAACAGTGAAAGCACAACTACAGAAATATTTTTTGATAGAAAATTCAAGATTAATATAAAATCAAGACATTTGACTTAGGTGTACTTAAGAATCTTGTCAACCCTGCACATCAGTAAAGTTTTAACAACCCATAATGTTTTGTATGCTCTGGTTCTCAGCCAATGAGGTCATTCAACATGCACTCACTTTCAGACATGGATCTCAACAGAACTACTGATCCTCTTACACACAACCTGCATAAGCAGGCTTGAAACGTTCAGCAATCTGTGGAATGAAACTTGTAAGTAATACTGACATGAATGCATATATAGAACTATTCACAGCTTCTGTAGGAGGAGGATAGAAGATCTAGTTGCTATCTGAAATCAGTGAAATTACCCATTGCAACTGAAACTGCTAAAAAGCTGTATGTTATTAGAGATGGATTTTCTTGAAATAAAATGAAATCATTTCAATATGGTCAGGTGAGGACAGTAATTTCACTTGTCTGAAGGAATGGACAATGTGTTACTCTACAAATCAGCTGACTTTGCCAGTGGCTGTCAGAAGAACTCCAGAGTTTGATATTGTCAGGGGGTTATATTCAGCTCTGAAAATTACTCATGTGTGGCACTGTATTTGATAGTTTAAGAAGAAACCAGGCAACCATACATTGGTGTTCATGCACTTCCTCTAAACTTAATGCTGGACACACGAATCTGATCCAGCTTGTAATACTATGACATGCTGACAACGAGCTTTCTCTCATCAATCTTATATTGGCTTCAGTGCTTAATCTTCTGTGTAAATGTATGCTGTGCACTTCTGTAAGTGCATACACTACGTGCCAAAGCCTTTAAAAATTAGTGAATAAAGTGATCAAGATGAGCAATGTTATACCATGTCTCTTTTGTGTAACTAATGTCTATTTTAAAGAATAAAAAAATCGTTATCCTTTATCTTAAATAAACTCATTCAGAACTGAAACCAACAGAACTCCTACTTCAGATCTGTGGAACACTGAATCTAGAGGGGTGTAACATACACATTGGCAGGCTCTCCATAGTGATTATTGTAAGTGAGCTTATGCTTCAAACTACATGGAAGCAATGCTCAACTGCTATTATTTTATTATTTCAAATATGAATATTTTGAAGTGCTATTTAAAACTTGGCATGCTTGTGGCCATATATCACTTTTATGCTTCTGTAAGAATAATGACTTAGTTGCATTTTACCTGTACAGAATCTAAGTACAACACTAAAAAACCAAATGTTTTGTGCAAGTTATTGCAGGATTTGTCTGACACGGGCACCTACAGCCAACTACTGCAAGGAAAAAGGCCATGCCAGGTCAAATGGACACCTAGAAAGAGAAAACAAGAATTGCTTTGATGACTGGGGACTCGGAGCATAAAGGTTAATGGTTTGCACTCCACCTGGATGGCAATAAGCCAGCAAAGTACCATAGAGGTTTACAGCATGACCTCTCATTTGATGGCTCCATCAGTGATCTGGAGCAGGTAGAGGACTGCATGCTCACCAATTGTAGATGACATCAGGTTGTGGTGGGACATGGCCACTCCCATAAGGACTGCAGGAGTGGGTCAAGGGGAACCTTATGAAATTCAACACAGCAAAATGCAGAGTCCTGCACGTGGGAAGGAACAACAATGGTGGGGGCATGGCTCTGATGAAAAAGGTCTGAAGGTCTTGGTAGGCAGCAAGCTGCTCATGAGCCAGTAGTCTCTCCTGGCTGCAAAGATGAGCTACAGTGTTAAGGAAAGCAGGGCCAGCAGATCAAGGGGACTTGATGGCAGTTTCCTAGTAGCTATGAGGAAGTTAGCAAGAAAATATTGGAGTCAGGCTCTTCAGAAGAGGACGAGGGGTAGCAGATAAACTGAAAGGAGAAATTCTGAGCAGCTATAAGAAAAACTGTTCTTCCCATGAAGACATCCAAGTAGTAGAAAAGGTTGCCCAAAGAAGGTTTTCAAGCTCTGACTGGTTAATGCTCTGAGCAATCCAATCTGACCTCACTGATAACAATGCTTCGAGCAAGAGGTTGGTCTAGACAAATCCTGAAGTTCCTTTCAATTTCATTTATTCTATAAATCTGAGAACTAAAGCTTTTGACCTCATTTCATTAAAGACATTTTAAGTGCATACCGCCTTCAGAGATGCAATCTTGCATCTGCTTCTATAATAATAGACAACTAAACATTCTTACATTGCAGCGAAAAATGTTGACTTACTTCCAAATTCCCAAAGCAGGATGGGCAAGAAAGAAAGACAAACCCCAAACCTTTATTGACATAAACCAACACAGAGTGGCTTAAGTTTTCCCAAGTATTAACATTATAATTAGGAAACAAGAGGTTTTGTTCCAACTCTAGGTTTCTCACAACATCCTGCCTTAACAGGATCTCTTGGAATTTGTGACTACTTTAAGCACAAATTGTTCTTCCAAAGAGATGTTGACTTTTGTGGTCTATTAAGCAAGCAATACAAAATTGTACAGTGACGCAAGTGCTTCAGGCTAAGCTGTACATAAATCAGCTCCTTTTCCCTAGGGATTCTGTAGCAGTATAGACAAGATTAAAACTAAACTTCAATGTTTTAGCAATAAGTGGTCAGGAAACAAAGGCAATTCATACAAGCTTGCTTATTGTTTCATTTCCAGGTGAGAAGTTATTTGCCTACTTACAGAGAGATGGAGTAATTGCTAGGGGACAAATACAAACAGTCCAGTCTTTTGGGGTGAGTGAAAATCAACATGCAGTTCTACACCTTTGGATCCTTCATCCAGAGCAAGTATCTCCTATTTACTAAAGGCTTCTGGGGTAGCCCTGGCCAAGATTCAGAAAAATCTACACTACTGTCTGTAGGAGAAAAGGGGCAGAACCAACATGAGGGTACCAGCAATTAAAGCAGGGATTTAGTCCGCTACAGCTTCCAAGAAATCCTAATGGACATATATCTGGGTTCAGGTGGAGGAAAAGAGAGGAAGTAAAAAGAAATCTTCACAAGACAGTGTTTTACAGGGCAGAAATGCCAGCGAGGATTTTGTTTATTTACTTTTAGACTATGCTGTGGTGCACTTTTTTCCTCATTGATGTGGAATGACCTACCAAACTCTCTGCTGGAAGGGCAAGTTCACCAATAGTATAAGCAAATATAAGGAGGTAACAAAAGCATGCCTGCAGCAGTGAAAATTCTATCTTATCTGGAGAAAAGTTTTCTATGTTATTTTAAACTAACGTGCTAGATACAAGGATGGTCACAGTTTGCACTTGAACTGTATAGGTTCTATAGGAAATCATGGAGTGGGTGAATATGAATATTTGCTTTAGGTTAGTTCTACTGTGCAGTATTCCACGTGAAAATTAATCTGGAAATTGCTATATACTGACAAAGAGCTCAGAATAGGATGATGTCCCAAGTACTTATGTTCTTAGACACATTTTGCCCAATTATATTTACTATCAGTGATCCTCATCTATTGGCAAAGCTGTCTCCTATGTTTCCACTGGATGTACTTAAAAAGAAAGATTCATGAAACCTTGGTTTACTTTTGTCAAACATACATCCTTGTATATAATGCCTCATATTAACCCATACAGTCTTATTCTGCTGCTCTTATTCAGACAAGACACCCATTCACTGTGATATAGTGTTCAGTGTATTATATAGGAATCACATTCAGAATTAATTTATTGCAAATGGTAACCAGCAATTTTGGGGAGAAATCCTGAAAGATTAACCCTAGACATTTTGTTTCCCCAAAATATTGGTTAACCTTTGTGTTTTAATGTAGATCTTACTTCTAAAGGTTCTTCTCTTTCTATTCAGATTTCAAATTACTCCAGTCACTTGTGTGAGTTTCAGCAATTAAAAGTGTTATTTCTTCTGAAATAACCTGTTTTAATTGATATCACTTAAAGATACATGAGTTCGGATTTCTATTGTGCTACTGTAGTAAGTTCATTGCCCATAAAAGACCAAGATGTTATGCTTTGTGAAATACTTTTATATAGCCCAGTCAGTAAAGCTGTGAACTGGTAAAGACATTATACACCAAAATTTCAACATTAAAAATAAGTCCTTTTCACTGGGCATTCATGTTCAGTTTGACAACTCATGAAATTTTATTTGGAGGTTTTAATTGTTCAACTGATCTCCACGTATGTTTCAGTAATCAAAACAGTAGCATTGAGCTTTTGATAACTGCAATATAATAGTAGCAATGTGTGTTGAAGTTAACTTCTGTAGGATTCAAAAGGGAAAAAAATTACTTTCTTTTTAAAGTCTTTGACAATTAAAAGTTTTTCTACAGAACAAAAATAACTCCGCTTATAATGTAACTTCCATGTTCCAGCTTCTATTTCTCCCAGCTCAAAGCACTTTATAACATTGGTCCAAATAGTTCATGCTTTATGCTTGGAAGCACTTTCATTAACTATTTATGTAGGTACAGAAAGCAAGATTTGGTCCACAATAAATAATAAATCTTCAATAGATTTAGCTGCGATCTTTTCAATGAAACATGTTTTCCCTAGAAAATCCTAATTTCTTAAAACCATAAATGTTGGTGGAAGTGGTTGGTTTCAATTTATTAAACATTTCAAAGATATTTTGGAAAGACATTTCCAATTGTTAAAATATACATCTCACTTTAACATATTCAAAACAAGTAACTTACATTTTAAAATTTTAGCTAAATATATCCAAAAGATCTCTCAAAACTCATACATATTTTGGGAATACAAAATACTTTCCCCAGCCTGTGCTAAAGTGTCTTCTAAATTCTAGGTTACAGGAGATTTTTAAGAATTTGAGTTTTTGTTCTTACAGAAACTGTCCCAAATGCTGACATTTCCCCCGGAATTTACTTCTGCCCTTTACAGCAATATTGATTACTATTTACATTTTCCTGCAGAGGTATAGATGAATTACTTAAGATTGCAAAGTAATTGGATTTTAGAACAGCAAGAAACAAAACCAGTCTGCTTTCCAGAAAAACACTGAAACTCTATTGTTCTTTACTTCGGTGAATATAAACTATTAAGCTCCATTCACAATCCAAAGTGTGATCCCATTTCCCTAAGCATCCCTGAGCTGGTCAGGACACACCTACCAGTTTATCTAGCAGTGCATTTCTCTGATCTAGCAAAGGAAACTGGGACCTCAGCGAGGTGACCAGAACAATGTAGCTGTGCTTCACCAAACTGCAGCTCATTTAAAGCCATCACGGGTACAAGTATCTAAAATGAGTTTACTGCACTGCAGTTTGCAAACAGTGGGGCCCATCAGCCCTTCTGCAGATGAAATAAAAAGGGACACAAGGAGCTTTGCTCCCATCATTTCAATTATTGCTAAAGAACTGGATGAACCCCATTCTGGCTGAGCGTTTGCTCTGTTCTCTAATCACAGTAAGTGCTCAGAACCTAAGAAAAGGAGCAAACACAGACTGAAGCTAAGCAAAAAATGCAAGCCAGACATGGAACAGAAAGAACAGCCCATAGATGCCAAGCCTGTGCAATTGAGAGAGCCCCATCAAATGAAGGAAAAAGTCCCATCCCATCCCATCTCCCCAGGCTGCTGCCAACACCTGCAGCAGGCTGCCACCTTATCCTTCGGCCTCCCATGGGCCCCTCAGGCAAATATGTGTGTTCCTACTAAGGCCCCATCAAATATAAATTGAGTTGTAGATCTGCTCTGAGACAAAGCCTTCTAGGATATTATCAGATACCTAAAAGATTCCCAGGACCTCTCACAACAGCAGCCCCAAAGTGATGCGGTCATCAGGGTTAAATAAACACACAAAAAAATTAGTGATTCTGCACTAGAAGGGAAACAAAGACAATTCCTGTAACAAGGTAATCTTTTCTACCCTGTCCTGCTCAATTCCAAAACCTGACTAGCAACTTCTTATATATCATACATATTACATATCTATATCATAAATATTACAGTTACTTATGAAAGCAAACAGAATAACCTATTATTTGCACATAAATGGATTCTGATTTAAAAAAACCCCAAAAGTGTATGATGTTTTCTCAGAGATGACTTAGAGAACAAGAACTTAATGAACTTGTTCTTTGTGATTTAATTCTAGCATTTGTGCAGTTAAAAATAACCTGAGGCATTCAAAATTGCCATGCTAAGGTATCCAAAAGGCTGAGTCAGGACCTACTACTGCCATCAAAGACCCTGAAAAGAAATCAGAACACAGTCATTTGTCCACTGGATGTTGTTTTGGTGCTAGCTCATTTAACAGGGTGCAGGGAACCCAACAAAATCAGTATCTCTGCCAAGGTAAAGCTGATGGTCTGGCTTAAATTAACAAAGCATGCCAGCAGATATATAAACTTAACTAAACACAAAAGTCTCAATTGAGCTAGAATTTTAAAACAGTTTTAATTTTATACAAAAAAAGGCAGGAAAAAAGCAGTGACTTTGTCATGGTGGGAATTTCTGAGCCCCTCCTTCACAGTGGCAGCAAAAAACCTGCTGGCATTCACTGGGAGACCACCCACAGTACCTACAGTATATTGGAAATGTCAAGAGCGAGCTGCATGTGAAAATAAAGAATACGTGCCCTATTTCCTATGGAACAGTTCAATATGGCATGCATAATGTTTTAAAATTTTCCACTGAAATACTGGCTGTTACTCTGGTCCAATCTGTATTGTCACTCAAATGTCAGGACAGAAGAAGAAGGGTTAGGGTTTTTTACTTTGCTTTAGACTTACCAGTAATTTTACTGTTAGTCATCACCTCTTTCTTGCTACTAATGGTATCCCCTAAAAATCTGAGAGGTGGCCATGAGCATTCCTAAGAGCAGCACTCAGCCTACCTCGGGGTGGGCAAGCAGCCGAGTGCATTGCACTTGTGTGACCTTGTGGCAGCTGGTCCCCGCAGGTCGGAGTTGTCAGATTCCCACTTCCAACACAGAAACTCATTTCTGGAATTGTAAAATAAGGTACTACATGCCACACTGCTATCACACTGGTATAAGGAAAGGACTTTTTTCTACAAAAAAAAAAAATGACAAAGAGCTGACAAACAAGGGCACATGTAGCTGCACAAATGTAGCCAGACAATCCAATTCTTGAGCAGTCAGAATACTGTTACTGAATAATTTTACTGAGAAAAATCTTCAGAGAGGCAGTGGTGGGATGCTTTTATCAGATATACACATATATTAATACTAGGTCACACTGAAAACTCCACAAGGTGAAGCTGCAAGGCACAAATATGACATCATACTATAAAAAAAATCCTGGTTTACATTATTTTCCAGTACAGAAAAAACAAAAGCATGGAAATGAAATATGCAGGTCATTTATGTTAATTTGCCACTCTGACTCAAACCTCTAGATTTTAACACAGAAATGTAAAGCACAACTCTCAAACATTCCCTGGTAAGCAGCTGCTTTATGAATAACTGGAAGAAAACCTTTATGCTTGGTCACACCACCAGCAGGAGACAACTGGCTTTTCTCATGTAATACAGGGAACTGCAGCCAGTACTTCATTAAAACACAAGACACTTTGGCAGACATGGATGCTGAACACTGCTTACTGTTCACATCTGTGGGTAAATGACAGCAGGCTGAAACTGTTGCCTTCCACTAAAGAGCAAGTACATGATCCAGTGCAGTTAATCAATAAGATAATGGAATGAATCAATAGCAAAGATTTTTAGGAGGTCTTAATTAAACAAACACTTGCAGATACAAATGATGTCTTCAATCTATTGATGGTGCCAGGGTGAGGGGTTAAACACGAACTAAACCATCAACTTTATTTTACCAGCATCTATTTCTCTAAAGTACCACATAGCTTCTTGGCCTCTGCATTGGCCCGTCACTGCATGCCTATTCATTTTTACTGCCACATTACACAGGCAAATTAGTACATAACAAAGAAAAAAACCAAACTAAAAAACCCCCAGAACAATTCAAGTTGTGATGAAAAAATACATAAAAGTCACTATTATTCACTGCTATTTTTTCTCTGCAAAAGGTGTACCTACCTAGCCAAAAGTCCTAATAAAGTCAGTTTCCAACTGCAAGGTGTACAATTAGAATGATTAAAGAATACCTAAATTGATGGACCCATTAATGCAGGAGATCTCCATGGGCCTTCTGCACAAACATGGTAAGTCGATATTTTTGATTCCCCCAATGGTTCTGTGCTAGGCACTGTTTTAAAGAGACATCAATCTATGATGTCAGCATTTATCTAATGAACCTTCAAAAATCAATGTCAAGATGGCCAGCTACATGCATGCACCCAATTTGTCTGTTCCCCAAAGAATACTAGGTAAAACAAAAACATAAGAGCAGTGGAAACTGCCTGTTGACCACTCTACCTGGTCCTGACAATGGTAATAGAAGGAGGGAAACTTGACCTGGCTGTAGGCATAAACAATAGGCTTCCAAAGAAAATAGATATTCCAATACCTGTTATATAATATGTATGTATAAACAATAAGTATTCAAAAGAGAAAAGAAAATGAGGTGGCTAATTTAAGGCCTTCTAAAAGGGCCTTTGACAGCCTTAGAGTACAATGACAAACAAGTGGCTGTTATTTTTTTAAATTATTATAGTCAGGATTCTTAAGGATAACAAGATTGCCTTAGCTATTAATATAATTCTTATCCCCATTGCCACTAATATGTTCCTTGGCAGAATTCTTGTCTACACCTGAGAGCCAGTGTGTTCAATCCCCTGCACAGCTATTAGCCAGGATAGCCAGTTTTTTCAGCTATTTTCTTGTTAGTGTTTAGACTTATCCTCACTATTCTGTTCACAAAATTCCATGAAACTGATATTTTGACACCATGTCAGACGGAAAGTGGAGGTCTAAGTTAGCTTCTCCCTCTCCCCCGTTTGAATAATAAACTGGTCTCTCTAGTTGCTACGAGGTAGGGCTGCCTCCGGCTTGTAACTGGAGGTGACAGGTACTCTCTGGCAGATGGGCTGTCTTGTAATCTTTTCCTTTATTCACAGCAACTCTGTCTCTTCCTTCTGTTCAGAGTATTTACTCTTGTTGGTAGCATGTAAACAGTTAGCTATGCCTGAGACAGTTCAAAGATGTGTTATGTGGGTGAATTAGTTGTTGCAGGATGCCTGTCTGCCTTCATACATTCGCTCCTCTCAAACACTGCCATTTCCAGATTTCTGCCCAATTAACTGACAATGACGAAGCCCAGTCCTGAGCTCCTCACACAGAGAAAACTCCACCTGAATTCAGGAAAGCTCCTCAGGACACTGAGAATCACTCTGAAGATGCCACGATTTCTCCATCCCAAAATGCTGCACTCCACATATTCAGTACATTTGCAAAATATTTACACTCTTATCAAAACACAAAGCAAGCAATTTAAGTCCTTTCATAACCTTTGTGTTTCTCAGTGCTACACGAGTTAGAATGAATTCAGATTTTTGTAACATATAAAAATTACACAGAAAAATTTTTCTTAAATACATGCATTCTAAGCAACTAAGGCAGCTGACAAATGGGACAGCTTCTACAAACTACTGATGTCTCATGACATGTACACTAATACTTCGTAACAGCTTTTTTTCTTTGCCTGTGTGCTGTAGAAGTACTGCTGATTTGTCTTTGCTAACACAGTGGGGCCAAGTTTTCTGTTTGATGCAATCACATGAGGACTGCATTTGATTGCTGATATTTTGGCAAATGCAGCTGGGTTTTATATTTTAATACCAACAATGTTCAACTTACCTTCTTTTGGAAAAACTAATTTCCTATAGAATGAAGTTGCTCTTCACATAAACATGCACCCTTGCATGTTTATGAAACAGTCTTTTAAAAATTTTTCTTAATGTATGTGAAATTTTCAAAACTGTCCATACACTTCTGGTACAAACTCCCACAAATCTTCCTAGGGATTCTGTTTTTAACTGCATTTAATGTACCACCCTTTTTTTTATCAAACAGAATGCAACTCAGTTTTCAAAAACAAGCATGCAAATTAGTTTTAAAATCTACTTTTCAGTTCTTCAAAGAGATTTTTAAAGATACCTAGAGCTATACCAGCATGGGAACACAACACTTGCTGTGCAAGATGTACCACCAGTTAAATGAGTAATAAATCAGCAGTCAGTTCACATTTTAGTGGCACAAGAGAAGATATTTTCCTATACTTTATAGCATCTACTTTTACTCTGATTTTTAGAAGATTATGTCAGGTTTCCAATTGTTATCTGAATTTGTAATTCTGTTCTACTGTTGTCACCTAAAAATAAATAAGATATGTTATACATGTTCTACCTGTAAACTTTCTTAGGTGATATCACTGGCTTTTACTTAATTGTTGGGTATATCCTAGTGAAATTACTTTCATTCTACATTTGAAGTTTTCATTCTCTGGAGGATGCCACTAAAGGCCTGTGCCTCCATGGCACGTTGGCTAGTAGACTTACTAATAAAGAGTTCTGTGGAAAAACTGAGTGGGATTTGAGCATAAGCCAAAGTGAAATCACAGAAACTCTTCCAGAAGGTGTGCTGCACTATACATCTGTCCATAGCAATTGCTGAAGATGAAATTTGCCCAAACATCGTAATTTTAAAAATGGTAGGACATGCAGGTAACAAAATAACTGGCTCTTAAATGTCTTTGTGAACCTAAGCCTGAGCAATGACATATTTGTACAAAAATAGATGAGAATTGACAGTACATCATCCCTAGTATTATGCTAGAATATTCATTAATAGTTCAGAATGCCTGCAAAAATAACCAACTATCCTTTAGGAAGCAGTAAGATACTCCTTCACAATCTCTCAAGAACTGACTGGTCTTAATATTTCTTGAAAGATCTTTGCAAAGCAAACCAAGACTGCTGCAATTTTAATATGTGTGATTCACATTCTTGTTGAAAAGGCTGCATTGATGCTCCAGCCAGACTCAGCATGTGTGCTGTGGTCTTCAGAAACATGTTATAAACGCCATCTAAAATCAATAGCAAGAAACAATTACAGCATCTGAATACCATTTGGGTGAAATAAGCTGATGCTGGTGAAGCAACCAGCAGACGAATGTCAATACCTGCAACAAAGTATTCTACAGCATTTGCACAAAGAGAGGTTGAGTAAATATCAATAAAGCAACTCCTACTACAAACAGTAAAAATGATAAAATCAATATCATAAAATAAAAAGTTAGCACATAGATGAAGCCTGTGATGTAGACAGTGCTGTGTCAGGAGTGTTGCTGGGTTCCTGGACCTCAGTGAAGGAACAGACAGTGGCCACGTTTGTCCAGTGCTCTGATTAATCAAGAAATCAAAGTATACAACTAATGGTACACAAACATTGTACCATAAACACTCATACAAAAATATATTTATGTCCTACAGCAGAAGGAATCACATATCTACTGCACCTGCTAGTCCTGTGCACTGTCAAGAATCCATCTAACTAGTCCACAAGATGCCAGTTCTGTCTGCTTAACAGGAAGACCCTGAAGGATTCCACATTTGTCCATGAAAAAGGATAGAATCAGAAAAAATAAACCATTCTTGCTGTAAATTTATAGAAAAGCATAAAATCTCAGTAAACTCTT
Organism: Pithys albifrons albifrons; assembly: GCF_047495875.1. Classification (NCBI taxonomy): domain Eukaryota; kingdom Metazoa; phylum Chordata; class Aves; order Passeriformes; family Thamnophilidae; genus Pithys; species Pithys albifrons. The sequence goes on along the minus strand of NC_092469.1, from coordinate 11,126,790 downwards.
TAAAGATGCAGCAACTAAGAGGGTAAAACTCTGAGTGACAGCCCATCTGCAAGATGCTGTCTGTAGCTCTGACCTGCATTTAAAACAGGGCTGTTTAGCCTTTAGAGCACCTGAAGTTGGCTCTGCTGTTTGCATTTCATAGAAACTACTTTTGAAAGTAAACAAGAACCTTTAGTGAATTATTTAGCATACAAATAAACCGGCAAAGAAGCCTAAGTAGGCCAATATGAACTAACTGGATTGAAATATTCATCTGTAAATAACTTTTCAATCTGCTGCTTTCACGTACAAATACTACATGGAACATTAGACACAACTAGCTTCTAGGGATATTTAGGCTCACTGGAGAGCAATTTTTATGTCTACTGGCATCTGTGGGTAGTGATATGGACTGACTGCTAATACAACCAACATAAAATTTATGTGAACACTCACTGCAATAGCAACACACTGTCAGACAGCTGGTGGTTGATGCGTAGCACATGCGGATTTTATATGCACTGTGTAAACTAACCTTTGCAAAAAAGATTTAGCAGGTTTATTAGTTTAGGAAATCACTATAATTAAGGATAATTCATAATGGCCGCTTATCCATTCTGTAGCAATAGCTGCTTTAATTTAGACTCTCTTTCTTTGAGCCATAAATAAGTGTGCTGGTATCTTCTGCACAGATGTGGTATTCAACTTGTTCAAGTTGGTTGAGTTTTGCTCGTGTTTGAATAAAAAACCCCAAAACAGTAGATAAGCCCATAAAATGCACTTTGCTTGAACTAAATTGGCAATAAATGCAGTTTGGAAGTTCTGAAATTCTACTTAGTAGCTCCTTTTAGGGAGGAGGGAGTAGAACACAAATTTCCATAAAAGAGGACACTCTGTATAGTCACAGATCTGACCTGAGACAGAATATCAGATTTGCATAATTAGTCATAGGAAAAAGAGGTATGTCTGTGACCTATGTATATTATTTGCAATCTATTCAGTTTGTAATGGAGGGTTTGACCTCTGTGAGACCTTCCAGTGACTTTCCTCCTTTTGTGTACAATTCCAGCCTTGCCTGCAGCAGAACATGCATGGCATCTCCTTACTTCAATTCTTATTAATAATTCCAGCAAACCAGTTCCTTGTGTCTACACTGCTTATGCAGTGGAAAGCTCTTTTCCTGAATTGTCAACCACCCCATGTTCTAATGGGTTGGAATCCTTGTGGGTCTCTCTGCCCAAACCCCAACAAAAGCCAGCTTCCTTTCCACTCCCTTCCCTTGGACACGAGGATTCTTAGTAGAAACACTTCACTGATAAATACTTTATTAATCAGGAAGTATCACCTCAAAGGCCTTCAGTAACTGACAAATCAAATTCACTGATTTTACAAAAGAAAATAAATCTGCTGTACTTGCCACTTCTGACCCCATTAGTACCTTCTGCAGGCAATGACTATGGACCCACCCAACTAAAAAATTATGATTTGAGGAGTCTATCAAAAATGTTTAATAAGATGGCTTATGAAGCAGCTTGAACTATTAAATGATCCCAAGTGTAGAAGCAAATATAATCCAGATTCTCCCAATTACAATTTATGCTTCTTCCCTTTTGGAAGAACCCTAGATCAGCAGGGATGGTAAAAAATTTGGATACTGAGCTTTGCAGCAGATGACTAAATACAATGGCTCAAGGCATTATTTCCTTAAGAGACAAAAATATGGAGTGTTATGGAAAGTATCTAGCCTTGTAAGTCTCCTGCCACAAAAGTCCTAATACATTGCCTTTCCAGGGAGGGTGGAACCTACATTTTTGCCATTTAGATTTTATAGCAACCTCAAAAGTGACATTAAATGACATACATTCACACAGTGTCGTAGCAGTCAGTGGAGCACAGTAAACATTCACTAGCTGGAATCAATTCAGTCAAAGACAAAATTTTTTTCCTGGATTGTACCCAGTTTTCCCGTCAGCCCAACTTAGACTTTGCCTCAGGAATGTGTACCAGCCAAAGCACTGGATCTGTGAGTTTTGTGTGGATCTTTCCTAAGAAGATACACTTTCATTTTTTTTTTACAGGAAGGAGAAATACAACAGAAGTAGAAGTACTCTGCTTGCAATCACCAAGAAAATACATGATAATCATGTTAACAAAGGGAGATATAGCAATCACCAAACATACTCAATTTCAGGTTATCTAAACCTACCATTTTCAATCTCCTGATGACAAATGACATCATTCTACTTATTTCCAGTCTAGTCTGAAGAGGTATTCATTGTGAGATTCTGACTTCATTAATAAAAATATCTTGGCTGAACAAAACACTAATTTAATAGGCTATAAAATGGTTTGGGACCTCAGATTGCAGAAGTAGATCTGGTCAGACTATGGCTTTAATATGGCTTTACTTGGCATCACTTAACAGACTGAAAATGTAAGTCTTAAATGGAAAATGTGTTTACTAGCAAAATCTGTATGGTTAACTAAGATCATTTCAAGAACACAACTCCTAAAGTCTTTTAAAAGTTTGTATTACACCACTGTGCACAAAGACACACATTTAAAAACATGTCATTCATTATCAGCAGTGTTTATCTTGTATATCATGCATACATTTTATATATGCAAAGATGTAGTGATAGGACAACAGGGAATGGCTTTAAATTGACAGCAGGCAGGTGTGATTTAGACTATATATTAGGAAGGAATTCTACACCGTGAGGGTGGTGAGGCACTGGCACAGAAAAGCTGTGGATGTCCCATCCCTGGAAATGTTCAAGGACAGGTTGAACAGGGCTCTGAATAACCTGCTCTAGTGGAAGGTGCTCCTGTCCATGGCAGGGCAATGGGAATGAGATGATCTTTAAGGTCTCTTCCAAACCAAATGATTCCATGATTCCATGCTTACATAAAGCAGAGACAGGTCAACATTGCTTTAAAATCTTTTTCATGGGAAAGGTATACTCACGTAAACTGAAAACATTCAGAACTCTTAGGCAAAATAAATATTATCTAAAGAAATGTGAGCATTACAAACATACATCCCATTATCAGTTTTCTAATGTTTCTAATACATCAAATCATTACATTATATGTTTTCACAAGTGTATGGAATAGAAGATAGAAGTATAAAAAGTGTCTTCCAATTCCCTTAACAAATCCTTGGGGCAGCAAAACACAACTACCACTTTAGCACCATTCAAAACAGAAACATTGCAGTAATTATGTACCCTCTGGGAAAAGACACTACGCAAAGACAAGGAAAATGTGAAACAAACATTTCTTTAAGGCATTCCTAAGCAGTGACAGGAAATAAGTGAATTTTCTTTACCCAAATCAGAGCCAAGGTTAGAATGGAAATGGGAGAGATAAGCTCCAGATAGAAGTTTTGCCGTCAATGCAAGACACCTTTTGGCAGTATCCTTTTGCTCTCTGGGTTCTGTCTAATATGTTTCAAATGAGGTAGGAGCTCCTCCATTAGCATTCAGTTCAACCAACAAGTACAACTGACTATAGAAGGAATTGCTTTGCCAATGGCACATTGCACATAAGCTGAATGGAACAGCAAATCTCTGTGCCAGAGGAAATTTTGAACTTTCCATTGCTTTTTTATATATTGCATTTATTTTATCAAATAATGCCCAAATAATTCCAAATTCCAAAGTGCACTCTGATTTGTAGAACTGAGATGAAACACTTGGGTTTTTCTGAGTAAAACACAGAACTGTATTCTTCATGGAGATGTACAGTTTGATGGGAGTTGTGGCAGGTGAGCCTGATGTTCACATTCACACTAGAGCTCACATCCCTTATGGGAGACTACATCTTCAATAATTTATTCAACAGTCATTTAACTCCTACAGGCCATTACATGCCTTTATTTTATCAAATCCAAAATACATCAAAGATATGTTGCAGCCCTGATTCAGGTGGGTCTGGAGGACCACGTTACAGGTTTTGTTTTCACCTTAAAAGGACATGTTTCCAGTCTCAACCAATTGGAGTCAGGCCACCGCACCTGGGGCGGGGTCACTCGAGGTCACATATATACCTGTGTTTTTGAATAAACTTGGGATTTGCTTGAACATCATATTGGTGTGTGCAGTCTCCCTAGGCCCCGGTCGGCAACAAAGATATACTATTTTTTTGTCAAGAAGCTGAACAAACTGAACAAAGTGGGAGTTTAACCTCCTACAAGACAATTTCAAATGGCACAAAATGAATTTTTTTTGAATAATCTGAACCCTGAACTATTATACTTCAGATTAAACTGATAGAAAAATTAAACAGATTTTGTTTTAAAATCTCTTTATTAGCGTTTGGCCTGTGTTTCAAAAGAAGTACAGCAATGGAGAAGCCAGCTAGATATTTGCTAAATATCTGAAAGTGCTGATAATGACAACCAGTGTATCTTACTTCACAAAAGTTCATTATGTGGCTTGTCATGACTGGGACCAATTTCAGAGGTAACCCAAACTCTTATTTATTCTCTAGGACTTCCAGAGCAGGACATTATCAGGAAAACAAAATGTTCATAGCAGAGCAGATCCAGGAAGGCGTAGCTGGAGGAAAGTCAGTGCAGGCCATGCATGTGGGGAAGCCAAATATACCACCATGTCCCACCATGCACAAATCATCCACAGTCTGTGCCCCACACTATGCCAAAGAGGCAAAGGTTAAACACAAGAATTGTAGTGTATGAAATAAACACTTCAATGGGGTTTGTTTATGATGTATGTAAATGTTCAGCAAGGAAGTTGGGATTGGCACTCGGGGCTGAGCATCAGCCCCACCGCACTGGGCTGTGCTCCACTGTACTCAGGGAAGGGAGCAGGGACTGTTGCAGACTTTGTTCAGAAGCTGGAGGTGTGGAAGGGAACTGAGGACACAACAAGCAACTTCCAGCTTGGACGAAAATGGGAAAAAACAGAAAAGAATAATCCTGAGCACATGGGATGTGAGGAAATGTAAGGGTGGCAGTTCCTTTTTGTCCCTATTCCAGGGGCCAAAATTACTTCAGTGATTGTCTACAAAGGAAAGTTTCTTAAAAGTCAGTGAGCAAATCAAGAAGAAAGGGAGAAAAACAGAGATTATAATTTAAACAAAATAAAACCCGAAGCACATAATCTGTCTTTGGTTCTGACTCATTTCTTTCCTGAGAAATAAACTTCAAATTATCAAATATGAAAAATATGAAAGTCCCAAAGAGTGACTGAATTCAGAAGTGGTCTTCAAGATTACATTAGATCCCCTTGTCTTAAACAACCCCCCCAAAAAGCAATAAAACAATCATTGGGTTTCTATAGAATATTTTAAAAAATGCAAGTCCCTTTTTTTTTACAAAAATAAATGCATTTGCAGTAGGAATTAACAGAGTCTTGAACATAACAAACAGCAAATGGTTTGGCACTGATTTTTAGCACCTATGGTTGACTGCAACAGTTAAAGTGCAGTATTTTTAAAAGCAGAATGTATTTGTTAAGTCACAAGTTCCTTCATTTGATTTGTAGATGGGGACCTCTATTGGTATAAAACAATTACTAAAAGAAAAAAATCACACCTGGAAACAGACCCATTGGCTCCCATAAAAATCACACTGGTCAAATTCTCATTTTCATTACGTCAATGCTAATGTATATTCATTTCAATTAAAATTGCAGGAATCAGCCCAATCAAATGCAATTAATGTAAGAATTAGGTCCAATTGTGAGACATCAAGTGTTAAAAAAAATACCACAAAGAAGAACTAATATACTTTGAAGTTAACCTTCTCATACTTATGCCTGGGGGCCGTTCTGTGCATGTGCCTTATGTGTATTTTTACTACAAACCTTCGTGTAACCAAGCAGTATTCCAGCTTTGGACTGACATATCTCTGTGTTGGGCAGGATTTTCAATCCTTCACGACTATCTATTTGTCACTGCAGGTGAGTGGTAGCACTCAGGCTGATCCCCAGCCACTTTCACAGTTACTTATCTGTCTTTATGGATTCTTCCTGTGTGTCAAGTTGGTGCATAACAGCATTACTGTCAGGGTGACAAAATTGTCCCCAGAGTGTCACAAATGATTCCCCAGCCTTATGGCTGCAAGCAGGTAGTAACACATCGACACTGCCCTCCTAAGCAAATCTTTCTCCAGTCCTGCCACCCGCCTGTTATTCTGCACGCGCGCACACACACACACACACATACACACACACACACACACACACACACACACACACACACACACACACACACATTCCCCTCCACATATGTAATCCTCAGCTAAGAATTAAAATAGTTCTAATTTTGGTACTTGAAAATTACCACCAAGAAATATGCAGAGTTTGCTTTCAGGGTGAAATATTTTTCTCTGAAAAGTGTGCTCCTTTGCCTTATTTTTAAATAGCAGAGTTTGGGGAAAAGAAAAACCTGCAGAATTCCTTCTAAATGCAGAAATCATGATTACAAATTCAAAATAGTGGCTAAGACAGCTGTACACACTGAATTTTGCTGAATCCTATATGCCATCCAAGCTCTTAGTTTTTTTCATGTGTTTCTATCAATGAAAGCCTGTTTTATTTTCCTAGAATTTTCTTGTGTTTTTTACTTAATTGTATTCTGCACAGAGTAACACCTTTTTTAAAATAACGTTTTCTCCAGTACAACACCGGATTTAAATATATCTGTGATAAATTTAAAATCTGATTTGACAAGGGCTGGTTTAAAAACTTTTTTAGACTGTATAATGTAAAATCATTCCAAGGAAAAAAAATCATCAAGGTAAAACAATTTATATGTTATTTTGAGATGACTGAGAATCTTGATGAATATACAGAAAAATAATGCCTCAGCAGCAAAGCTTGCTCAATAATCTAAAAACTACTTTATGGTAACACAGAACAATCTGGGATTTCAATGATTCTTATATGAACCATGTTTTATGCAAATAAGGTTTGCTTTGTTTAAGTCCACTGTACTTCAAGTCTTCAAAACACCCCCCCAGGTAACTGTTTCCAGACACTGACAGTGGCCAGGACTATGTGAAGGAGAGTCTCCTTGTTCTTGTGCCTTCATCACCTTGCTAAAACAGCTCACTCCTCTGTGCCTCAGTTTCCCCAGCTGTGGACTGAAGATTGTTATAGGCAACATTTTTATAAAGACACCAAACAAACTGCAGAGTAGCAAAACTAGTTAACATTAAAAGTACGTTGAGATAAAAAATAAAAGCCTTTTGTTTGGAAGATGAACCTTTAATGGATGCCCTGGGGCATGTGTGTGTGAAGTGCATGGTCAGACACTGCTGCCTTAGGAAACACAGCTGGACCACGGGTGCTGATCTTCGCTGACACTGGGGGGACCGAGGACAGATGTGTCCCAGCAAACATGTGTCTGGGTGTCCACACACATCCTCCCCACCCTCGGACCATTTGTCCTTCACCTGATGAACACTCATTGTCTGAGTTTTCAGATAGGTTCAATATGATTTCTGACACTGGAAAAACAAACCTAAAAGCAATTTAGAAATACCTGCCCACGAAGTCAAAAGGCAAAATATCTAAAGCTTCTCCTGGAATCTCTGACCTCAGAGGCTGACATGGTTTGATGGGAAATTTAATGTAATAGTCTGAGAAAGCCAAAAGGCCCATTGTCAGCAATGAAGTCTGAAAGTTAGCAGAATTAATATAACTATACAATGGAAGTGCCCTCGAGGGACAAGGCTGCAGAACCAGGGCAGAGGGAAAAATGACTTTTGAAGTCATTTCACTATGACATTCTGTCATCACCGCTAAACGGAAATAAAAAATCATCTGAATCACCGCATGCTTCAGTGTGTCCCCTCCTTATCTAATATAAAGTAATGACACTGACGTCCTGTGCCCCACCTAAGCAGGGAAGGGGCTCTGCAGGGACTTCGGGAGCTCCATTTTGAATTGCTAAATGCAATAAGAATAAATGCAAGTGGGAGTCTGTTTAGCAGAGAATGATGTCTGGTCTGTAGCCCATCAAAGCCCAATAAATCTCAATGCTTCAACAAGAGATGAAAATGGTTATCTCATCATTTCAGTGCCAGGGTGAAATTTTCTCTGAGCCAGAGTATTTTTACAGATGATTTATGTCTAGGAAGGGTAGTTGTTTAACAAAATGGCAGATAATGATAAATAGAAAGCAAATAGAAAAAGCAGCAAGGGAGTGGTTCTTAGTTGCAGCAGCAGAATAAACAATATACTTACATAAAGTATATGTCACATATAAGTGCCATTATTCTAAATCCTATGAGTTATATGTTACTTGGAACATCACATAAAAGACCTGGTAATAAGATTTACAGGATAGGGAATTTAACATGTGTGCAAAGCAAGTAAGTATCAAAATTCTTCTTTCTGTTATATTTCTGTTAATCCCACTTCCCCCAAATTACTCTGGATTTACAATTGTATAGTAAAAAAGTGTCTCTGTATTCACTGGGTTTAATAAATTATTATATTAAAAGGAGAGAGATTAGAGGATGAGCTAATTTTGCTGTCATTATAAATTTATTTTTAACCACAATATTTACACTGACTGTGTACTAAAATACAAATACTTTTACAGAAAAAGGAATGACTGATACATGCACTATTTAGATATGTTTTCAATAAAGTCATCTGAAAAAAAACCTTTTTTTTCTCAAGATCTAGGTTTGGATGACATGATAAAACAAATATTCATGGAGTTAATGTTGAGAAGAAAATGTAGTAAAAAGCAAACAAAGCTGCCTCTTTGAGCTTTTTGAATTACATACTGTAAACAATGTCAAATTGGATATACAGATTTGAGGTCAGGATGCTCGGTTTCAGTTTCTTTTTCTGCATTTTTCCTGTGGCTGTACACAAAGGAAAAAAAAAATCTAATTACAGTTTTAAATGCCCAAAATGCCATGTCCACCAAAAGCCCGATGCTCATTAGTACTAGTAATTAACTTTACAACTGTCAACACAAACACCACACAGGCTGACAGATAGATAGTAGCTCTGAGGGTGCTAATAAATCCGGAAATAACAACTTGACACGCAGATGCACAAAAGGATGCAGGTGATAAAGAAATGTTGACATCAAATCTAATTATCTTCGAAACGGCCAACTACTGCACAATCCACAGTAATGCACTGTTATTGCTAGTGATGAGCCCCACTGGAATGGCTCTTAACCACAGCATACAACGGAGCTTTTACAGCCCCTTGTCATATCTAGTGAGGACAATATCAAAAAGGAAATTATGAGTGTCATGACCCCTCCAAGTCAAAAATCTAGTGATGAATATAGGCTCAGCAAGGCATAGCAGATTACCCCCTTACGAGTTTTAAAGCCAGGATGATATATGACATTTTTATCAGGCACTTTCTCAGGAATGTCACCAAGAGGGAAAATAAAGGCCCTGAAAAGAGACGACTAGGTGAATTATGCAACTGTAATTGCCGATCATAACCTGATATGAGCTGAAATTGCTCTGTTTTCATATTGAGATAGCATAAAATTGTCGGGAAATGCAATGGCTCCTTAATGTGGCCTAGATGAGTCTAATATTCTGATCATTTTTCACTCAGCTGCTAGGTAAATAGTGCTTCTTTAACACAACCACCGTGGCCCAGGGCAATCTGGGGGCCCAATTTTACACTTGAATTGAGAAAATATGTGTAAACTACAATTTTTCATATTTTCTGCATACATAAGAAGATGAAACATCTTTATCATGTGTATTGTCTGGCTGAGCTTATACAAAATATTAGTTTATCTCTCCTACTTTGGTTTATTCCATAAGCAAAACACATAGATCTAAAGGACAGGCAATATTCTATATACAAAGTAGGTCCTTCTTTTATGCAGCCTTGTATGAAGAATTCTACCATTCTGTTTTTGAAAATCTGACAATTAGCAAGAGTAGATTTTGCAAAATAAATTAAACTATTCTAAAATTCTCACACTTTTCTGCAAATCAGTGTTAAAAAAAGGAAAACAAAAGTTCACAGAAATATATCTGTACAATCTGAGATAGTAATTTAAACAATACCCTATAGGAGAAAAGAAAGGTGAAGGGCAGTTATTACCATGCTATAAGACAAATTTATTTTATCATAAATTTCCTGTATTAGGTGGTTCACAAAAGAGATTTGCTTAAAAACAGTTTGAGTTAAAATAAACCCCCCAAATCAACCACAAAACACAATGAAACAAAAAGCACGCTACTACCCTTTCTCAGATAATAATCAGTAATAATACCTGGGGCAGAAAGGTCATAAACCATACTTCCAAGACAGGAATAATTCATTGTACTACTATGTGTTTAAGAATTAGGTTGATAGAGTCACTATCTAGACTGTGAGATATTGTCTATCAATCTGACCTTCTAAAAATGAACCTGCAGACTCTCACTTAGATCAAAAACTCTGCTTTTATGATACGCAGAGTCTTATGATTAATTTTAGGACTGGGCTTAAGATGAGTGCAGCACCATTTGCAAAATATGAAAGTGAAATAATACAAACTCTTAAATAATTAGGTCTTTCTTTCTAAATTTCTGGAAATATTTTTCCTCAGAAGGAACCAAAAAAATCAACCCCATTTTGCTCCTTTGCTTAAGAATCAGTTCAGGAATAAACAAGTACAAAGGCGGTCAAAAGGTTGAATGTCTTTGTTTGCATTTATGTTATCTGTTCTTAGTTCCTCTATAGCCACCTTATCGAGGTGCTCCAACACTTATTGCAAAGCAGCACTGACTAGCAGCAATAACCAACATTTGGAAAAATCCTGTGTGATGTGGGTTATTGCAGATAAGAGCCCCTTAACAAACTTGGATACATATGCATCAACTTACTTCCTACTCCCTTTTACATTTTGTTCTTTCCAAAGGCTGAGATTTTGTACTAAATATCATAGCAAAGTGTGACACCTTCCTCTATGGAAAGGCTTCAAGGACAGAAGATTTCCAAAGGCTTCAGGGTGTGGGGTATCCAGGACTGAAACCAACATTGTGATACTTCAGTAATGACAAAAGTCTTTGTGAAATATTTCACTGGAAATAAGAACAGGATTGAAATATAGTTCCTAGCAATTAATACTGTGTGATCCTAAATGTAGAGTTGTTCAGATCTCCAAAGAATTTAAAACTGCAGACCCATCCATATTTATTACATTACCACTAACCCTATTATGAACAGTCTTTATGTAATTAACATACCAGCAGGGAATTTAAGAGGTACTTGGCATTAATTTTCAATCCCTATTCTCCATGAATTTGGTACTCAATTGTAGTGATAAATAGAAGACACATGGTTATGATTACGCATTTTCTGTAACGATTATGCACCACAGTAGAAAATGCCTCATAATACAGCATAGGCTCACAGTTATCAAGAAAACATATTTACTGCTGGATTTCCATTCTCTTCCAGTAATTCAGTAAGTCAAGTGACCACTTTTCATTTTTGCTCTTTTTTTCACAGGACCTGTTTATAGAAGACTTTTCCCACAGTCACTGGCACTTAGCAAAAATAACTTCCAGCCTTTATCATTCCCTTCCCCAGTCAGCCCTGCCGAAGGTGTGTTTATTCCATCTCCCCGTCTCTGTATCCCCCTTCCGGAGAGCGGGTGCAGGGGCTGCAGCCGCTGTTGCCAAGCAACTCAGCCACAGCACTGCATCACCAAGTACACATCACTCCCATCATTTTCAGCCTCACAAATTTGGGAGCTGGGATCATAATAGGAAGTAGTATGGAAAACAAAACCATTATCCATAGACCGGTAAGTTAGCAGATGGATCTTAAGAACTAAAAAAAAAAAAAAAAAAAAAAGGGGGGGCTACTGTAACAAGACCACTCAGCAATTATTGGCAGTATTATTTCCAATCTTTTTATTTTTTTATCATCAGCACAGCCTCCACAAAGAACTTTACATACTCACTATGTGTGAATGCAGAAGTATTTCTGAATCATGATGATTTTTTGTGGGTTTTTCTGTGCAAGAGAACACCACAATATCTGTGCTGCTGAAAGCTAGCACGAGATCTATTAGTAATCAAATTTCAGCCCAGATTTTATGGTTAGTCTAACCGAGTTAATTTCTCTAATGTTAGCAATTCATGGAAGAGGTCTCTTGTGGCAACACAAACCTGGGATCCACAGCAGCTGTCAGAAGAGACTCTGAGGAATTCCTTATTAGCCAGAATGCAACCAGGCAGAAAACTCATTACACAGTGCTAAATATACTTAATCACATCTATTAGAGAAAAATGAACTTGATAATTACAACAAATAACTAAAGAGCAAAAAGTGTTCATGGAAAAACCCACACCAGGATGTGTAAGAAGAGGGGCTGTGTACTGACTCTGTGTGGGAGAAAACTGTGCCTTGCCAGAAACCTTTCTGATTGTAATGGCAAAGGATTACACCACATTGTACAAATGATTTAGGTTCCCCTTGAAAGAGAAGCATTTACATTTAACAGCTTACATAAATGTAATGTAATAAGTAAATTAATTACTTAGATTTTAAATATTAATTTGGAAAGCTCTTCTGAGAGTTGAGACAACAATGTCTTTCTCAACATTCTTTTTTTGGGAAAGGAAGTCTGCTACAGACATTCACCACAATAAAGGTAATTTCACAATCCCTGCTACTTTATAGCAATATATAACATAAGTGCTCAAAAATCTTTCCTTGTTATGCAGCCTTTACTTTCTTTCAAATAGAATTGGGTTGTGGGGTGACATGTGATCCACAATTTTGCCCACCAAACTATCTATATTTTAAAACTGAAAGGTTGAAACTAAATGTACCAGATATTGACCTCATGAAGTAATTACAGGCTGAAGCCAAACATGAGCATCACATACATACACTTTGTGGAATCATCCCATACCATACACAGGCACTGCAACCACACCTTAATACCATCTGCCAAAATCTCCTTTGCTCTGCCATCCAGAAATATCCAACATCTGCCTTATTTTTATTTGCACGTTGCCCAGTCAGTGCATGGGAAGTGTGGGTATTCTAATTTTGCAGCAGTTTATATCCTGATATACTGACACTTGCAGAACACAACAGAGCAGCAAATGGGGCTCTATTTCTTTACAAGAAGCCTAATACCCAGACTTCTGTCACTTCATACCAAATTCCTCTCACATCTTATAAGAAGCAGTTAACTTTCAAGCAGATCCACGAACTTGGTTTGGAATCTTTTTGAGCTCAAACTTTATTTTAAATTCCTTCCCAATTTTATATAACCTTAATTCAACATTGTCTAAATAAAGAAATCAGGCATATTGAAATCATCAAATAAAATCTGAGAAGGGATACTCTGAGGTTTTCATATAATTTTGACTTGGTTGCAAGAGGACAGCTAAGTAATGCATGAGGCAAGCCATCTGGGTTTTCTTTTTTATTGAACCATAGAATATTTTCACCTTAATTTGTATGAAAAACCATTAAAATATCAAATAGAATCTAGTAAAAATAAGGCAAGCTCTTCACAGTTATAAACTGATAAAGACAGAACACAATGGCTGTAGAAAGTCCTAACCTAAAGGCTGTCAAAAACTCAACACTTTGCAAGCCAAAGTGAGGGACCTAGATAGGTCCCAAATGAAAGGTCTGCACTGCCAGCTTCCTCTCTTCACCTCATTCCTTTCTTCCAGCTGTCATGAAGACAGGCAAGAAACTGTAGAATTCCATTTCCTAGGAACATAACTTAGAGTGGTGGAAATTAGGAAACAGGATTTGATTCATTGTGTAGCCCAACAGCAGTGAAAGATCCAGTGTCTGCAAGACAGTAAATTAAGAGCAGATGGACAAGACTTTGAAATGATAGAAGCAAACTTCTTTTACTGCTCCCTTGCACTTGCTCTCCTTTGTTTCAGCTGATTCCTGCCTTCTCTGGGTCATTTCTGTTGTCTCTGTATCATGTCAGAACCAGTATTTTAGAATTAAAAAAGGCAGTAGCCACAAAGCTCAAGCAGCAGCCAATTCTCAAAAGTTTAAGTACCACAGATTTACCATTTGCAAATATGTTCCTTCCAATGAGTTATACTTACAGACTGATGTTATTTAAAGGAAAAATGTAAAAGGTATTCTAAAAGAGTCTAAAACATTGAACATTTTCTTTCTTCCAATGAAAACAGATCATCCCATACCCACATGCATACAGTGCTTTGTTTGACTGGGCTTTAGGACAGAGTGTAATTTTGGGGGTGGCAGTAATTCTGAAAATTTTTTGGCTATACGGTTTATAGAGCAGACAATGCTCTTATGGAGAGAAGCAATTAAGCCTTGCAGAAATTACTGTCTTCATGAAGTCCATTATTTAATCTATAAATTTAAAGGAACCTGACTACAGAGAACATGATGTAGCATTTCTCATGTGAACAAAGGAATCACAGAACTTATGTAATTGTTTACTCAGTTCTGTACATCTATTAAATAATTTGCTTTTATTTGCCCAAACTAAAATTTTAATTTTAGGTTGTCAATCAGAACTTAGCATATACATCATACCAAGCTGAAATCAGAATTAATGCACATACGTGGGAATTTAATTATGGGCACAGAACTGTACATGAATTTTTACGTTATTTTAGCAAAGTTCCACTCTATTTCAACTGATTTAACTCCCAATTACTTATAACAGATCATCTTCATATAAATGTCCTGTAAGTTTAAGATATGGAAAACCAGTTTTTGCCTTCAAGCAGCCTCTCTCCACTCTTTCTCTATGCTTTGAAATCTGGGCATAGTTCCGACTGGATTCTGAACTAGGTGAACCTTTCACCTGAACTTTCATAGCAGCTTTTATATTTTTGTGACTAAGATACTCTTTACCCTAGGAAGTTAAGTTGGCAACACAAATGTGACATTAACTGATATGAACAGAAAGAGAACTATGGTAGCAATGATAAGATAGAAAATGAAACAAGCAAGTTTTAAAGGGCATAAAAAGCCATGATCTTTCTTTATGTGTCTAGAAAATGCCTACAACTGCATCAGAATTTTGTTCAAAGAGTAGAAGTTACTGACTGCTCCTTTTAGAATATCAGCCTTCATCTCCATGGCTGAGGGTCTGGACAATAAAGGCAGGTTCTGTAATACTCCTCTGTTACACAGTATGAACTCTCAGCACAGAAAATCCACACATGTATAATTGTGCATTGCTACCAGTCACAAAGAGGAGGTGTAATATCCTTATAAAACAATCATGTTCAGGAGAACTAAAAACAATGAGAACATCAACTGAAGGTCAGAATTCTGCTCTTAGTGTTTTGGGGATAAATGTACACTGCAGTCTTTTCTGTCCTGCCATTCAATAAATAATAATAAGCCTTCCTCACTTGAAACAGAAAAATTATCCATTTTAATATAAAAGTTCACTAGCATTTATTGAGAATTAAATTAATAGGAATGGAAATTCAGCTGTAGAATTAGTGTTAATAGTATGTGAATTGCAGGTATTTCCTTTTAAATCCAGATAATTCTTGCAGGGATATAAACTCCCATTCTTATTTAATTCTCTATTGGGGGTCTTATGATTTCTTTTCTTTTTTTTTTTTTTTTTAGGGAAGTTGTGCTCTTTTCCATAAAAGTGCAGCTTTCTAAGTAAAAAAAAAAAAAAAAAAAACACCAAAAGAAATCCATGGAGATGTTTGCAGAGCAATCTTATGTTTGAGAATGAAGAGCATTTGGAAGCCGTCAGAGAGTGATGTGCAGTGGCAAACACAAGAACAGAGAAATTGTTCCTTTTGCAGTTCTAATGGATGGTCCAAGGATTCCAAAGGCACAAACTTTTCCTGAGCAAAGAATGTTCTACCTGACAGCATCAGAAGCAGAAAATCTGATTAAAATTTTATTAAAATAGAACTTTGTTATTACAAAGTGCAGAAAACCTCATAGCTCCAGATGTATCAGTTTGTGTAGTCTCTAAGAGAACAGTTATGAAGCTTTTCTTTGTTTTTTCCTGTTTTCCAACACCGAGTTGCACCAAACACCCTTGAAAAATATGGCAGAGTTAGGAACAACACTGACAAGCAGAGCAAGCAGAAGCAGCACAGAGTGGGAGCAGCTGCAGCAGCCCAGGACTGGCAGGGGATGGAACACATGGCTGGCACTTAGCAAGCAGCAGATACAACCATGATAGACCAAGGATGGGGTATCTCTCCGTGGGGTTCCACCACAAGAAATGACAAGAAGGACTGTATCTGTGACTTTCTCTAATGTTCATAACTCAGAAACTACGACCTTGATCACTTTAGCAGATGGTTTTGCTCTGCTGTAGTTGCAATTAAACAGAGTGTGCCAAAGTGAAGAGCAAATTACCCATGCTATCTATCCCGGTTAAAAAAATCTGCAGTCTTCCAGTTTCTAGTGGGATAATAACCAAAATTCTTCAGCCTCAGCCCATGCTGGATTGCCATTATATTTTATGTCAGTCAGTACTTCAGAGAGTCCAAGACCCTTGGCATATGTTCTTAGTTAACAAAATGGAAAATTAAACTTTGTAGCAACCCCCTGCCACTCCCAAAATAAAAGAAAAATTCTATCTACATCAATGAGCACGAAGTCTGGTCTTCCTGTGCCAGCCAAAAAGCCTGCAATATAAGGACATTTGGCTGAAGAAAGGAATTTAAAATAAGTGAACTAGCATAAACTCACAATCCTGCATTTCAGGTACTGACAAATATTCATAAGGAATATGAATTCTAAAATAAACTCTGATATTGACAAGCAGAATTTTATGACTTTGACAGAACTTTTATGCCTTTTCAAAAATTAATTGACTTTTTGAACACATTATCCTCATGAAAGAAATGCTCCTGAGTTTCTTCAATGCATGAACAATACCACAATCATAAACTCAATATATATACAAACAAAAAAAAAGTTGTATTGTCATGAGACAGGAAGAGGCACTTAAAGCCTGTGGCATTTTCACTAATTAATGACCATGTGTGAGACCCCATGAAGTCTGAAGTACAGAACAAGACAATTTCTGAATATGAGACCTAGTCTTCAGTTCCCAGCTATCACAACTCACTTGCCTCTGGCTACACCAAAAATGAAATATGAGCAGTGCTTCCCAGCATTACTGGATTGGAAATACTGAAGTACAGCAGTTTTACAAATTAAATGCATGAAAACTCTGATGAGTAGACTTACAAAAATGATATTTGAGAGTAGATCTGAATATGAAGAAGACATGTAGATAAACTACCTCACTGGCAAACTCATGTTAAGCTTTTTACAGTCCAGATGGTACAGGACAAACGAAAAGGGGGCATTTATGTCAGAGCCTATACACTAGGAACAAGGATGCTGATATGGTTTCTTTTTTTATATATAGCTGGGTAAAGAGATCAGAGAACACTGGAATGTTAGCCAAAACAAGTTATCCAGCTGCACTGTGTTTCATCACATATCAATTTTTACTGAAAGAAAACCATACAAATTTAATCAGTTCTTCATATGGTAATATTTAACATTTTTTTCCAAGTTGTTTGATATTATTGTTTTAAAAGTTCCTTTTCCCCCGTCCTCAAATGTGATGTGTGATAGTGGTGAACACAGGAAAAATATCTATCCCTGGCAAGACTGAAAGTCTCATTTACAGTAGACTCAGTAATAAATGCACTGGCGTCTGTGTCAATTGACTGTCTCAATGAAGAACAGGTCACTACAGGGAACAGTACAAGCAGCGTCTGCATTTGAACTCCCACATCCTCATCCCACGAAAGTTTGTAGCATCAGTAGAAATTAAATTACCCTAATAAACCTTTCTGCTCTCTCCCCTCCACAAGAAACAGGATTTTTTTTCCTGATATTTTAAACCACATGGGTTTTCCCTCCTTTTTTTTTTTCCTTTGGAAGGCTACCATATAACATTTGTATAGCATTTTTAATTATTTGAAAATATATAATAGAGTGGAGACATGGATCCCACTTATATAAATACCTATTAAAAGGCCATTTATTCTCTCAGTAACCATAAAACATAAAACACCTCTTAAAAGAATATAATTCCTTTGTTTCTAAGCCAAACACGTATAATAAGACAGCTTGCTCCTTTTAAGTAAATAAAAATGATTTGTATTAAATAAAATGAAATATTGTACGCACTATATAATTTAACAATAAGACACATCAAAGTAAGCATTACTGCGAGCTAACCCACGCCTCAGAGGTGTTGCAAGCCAAATACATTAAACGATCCAAGAAACACGTTGCTACAGAATAGCAAAAACCACAGCGCGTCATAAACTATTGGTCAGATGAGACGTAAAACCAAGTTCCTAACCATTTGTGGCCACTAAAATCCCCTGGCACTTAGTGTACCCGTAGAATGTTGACTTTGCCCAAACTGGAATGTTTTTAATACACAAGTTTTATGCTCTCTCCCTTGTTTCTGCAGGGAGAAGTCCCCCTGCCTGCCCTGTGCTGTCCTGCCTTTTGGCTGTTGCTCAAAGGGTTGCACCAAGTGCCTTGCATGGGAACACATTCATATGGATCTCTACATGCTCTCTCAGTTACAGCTCACTAAAATGGGTGAAACTAATGGGATTTCTTGGAGATACTTGATAGTGAAATTTGATCCATAGTTTGTAACACAGTTTCAAATCCTTCAACTATAATGCAAGTATAAATAGCATGGTTATGCTGTATGTAACTCCAAATAAATTATTCAAAAAACTGTAATAATTGAGAATACACTAAAACCCTTGGCAGAATACAAAGTATGTTAAAAAACACAGCAAAAATAGTCAGCACAAAAAAAGCTGATATGTTGCTTGTATCAGTTTTATATGGATTTACACCACCATATTCCCCATTTAGGAATTGCTCTGTAGTTTTGATTGCTCTATTTTTAAAAAGTTTCAGTGGAAGCACTGTAACCTGATTCAGAAAGTTGATGAGTCAGTACAGCTTGCAAAAAAAGAGTTTTCTGTCCAAGAGAAATTAGCAAGTATAGCGTAGCTCAGGTTCTAGTTGTGCCAACTGTCTTTTAGCAGAAAAAAACCCTCCTCCATCTCAAGCAATAGCAGGAATTTCTCTTAAGAAATACATCACACAGCAAGGAAATGGACTGCAAACCTATTGATTCACATTATTTGTGAGCAGTGGGTGAATGGTGCCATAAAATGAAATATGAAATAAAAATGAGTTAAAAGAACTGTACACAAACACTGTTATTTCATAAAGAGAAACCTCCCCAGAATGCAACAGAACTAAAGGCCTTCTACTATGCTAAGCCTTCAGTACCATGTAATCAGCTCAGATAGTCAAGTCACACCTTTATTATTATTTCCATGACTCCATATTTATTATACAGTGCTGCTAATCCTGGAGAGATCAATTGTTGGGACATCTGCCCTACAGTTGCTCCTGCGCTTGGAGCTGCACAAAGAGCTGCGCCGCTCATGGCAGATGTGCAGGAGATTGGAAACTCTCTCTCTGCTTGTCACAACAGTTGCACATTCACCCCAAAAAGGCCCCGCCCACAATGATTTATTTTGTGATGCTTGAAAAAACCCTTTTAATAAAAAACACAATCTTAACTCAAAAATAATGAAGCATAGTGGAGTTTTTCCAAATAACTCTAAACCCAAACCATTTTACTTTATTTATCTAAATACATATGCTAGGTGCATAGGAAAACCACTGACACTGGCATAACATCTTTTTTATTCTATTGTTACAGAAACAGCAGAAAGCACCTTAACATACTTCAAAGATTTCTATAAAAATAGCCATGTTAAATAACTTTGACATGACTTTTTCATATTGTGATGTCAACAAAAAAGTGTGCCTATGAAATTTCTTCTTGTTAATGTTGATTAATAATATCTGAACTTTTGTTTCTATCTTGCCGATTAACCTGCACCTACAATTTCCTGTGGCTATAGACTTCACCACCAAAAGTCATACGGTGGTACAGTAATATTTAATAAACACCTTTTATTAACCTGTCTTCCATCTACAGTATTATTACAGTCAATAAATGTTACAACAACATTCTTATGTGGCCTAAAAATTGTTATTAATTTGTATTTGATCGACTCCATGTGTCCAGAAGCTTAAGAGCCTTTCTAAGTGCTTCTAACACAGAGCTCAAGCTCTTCTGAAGCAGATTCACACCCATTCAAAAACAAAAGGCTATGCCCATTGAACAAAAAGCAGCCAAATCCTCCTTAATTTTGTTGCTCTAGGCGTGGTGGTGAACTATTCACACCGCTTGGTATCGTTCAGTTTTCAGTAAAGGATTTGCTGAAGTGACAGATACTTGTGGAAATAAACTGCCGACAGATTTGCTACGTCAGTAATTAAGTATGTAAAGCTACAGATGTTGAACAATAGTGCCTTCCACCAAGATGTATGTCACAATATCAAAAAGTAACCTGGCATCTGGTTTCTTTATTTAACTACCTTTCTTGGTGTTCGGATCTTAATTTTTTACAGTTGACAGCAATGTTATTTGAGCCAGTCAGTGGCATCTGGTTGCTGGAGGAGGTAGAAAATAAGAAGGAAAAAAAAACAGAAAAAAAAAAGCAGCTCTGTGCACTTTAATTAATTGTGGAGAGATTACATGGTCTTCCAACCGTGTAGTTTGTCATCAGAGCACATTACAGATTTATATTAGATGTTTCTCCACAGTGTCAAGAATAATTAAAAAGGGATAGGAAATGATGCCAGCTAGCAATGCTTTACATCAGCGGTGAAAGTTTTATATTTATTACAGCCAAACAATTTTAAAAGAAGATGTCAATTTTGTAGTTATACTGTGCAAGGAATAGATATTAGGTGGGTAAAGCAGCCAATACATTTCAGCTGCTTGAATAATGAGAGGTTCATGTTTAATCTATCAGACCTACCAGAATTGGTGTGACATGTCAGTTATTAATGAAGCAGCATCCCCTTTTCTCATAAAAACATCCTCTCAATACAATAACTAACATATGTTTTTCTTTTCTTCTTAAAAGGAGCTCTGCCCAACTCCTCATTTTGATTCATGTAAGAACAGACATGCCAACTGTACACAAATTCTTTTGCTCAATTAATTTGTCATACCTTTGGTCTTGGGCTGTTCTAATAGTACAGTGTTTATGTGTACTCAAGCTCTCAATTCACTCATCATAAAGGGCCACATTTCTCCCCTCCCCTGTGCACAGACTCCTTTGTATATGTGGATGAGAGAAGCATATGGACCTAAAGGCAGTTTGCAGTCCAAGGAACAATTTCTACTCAAATATTACAGGTTTCACTTTTGTCCTCATATACACTCATTCACAAATTGCATCTCTCAAATCCCTCCCAAACATGTTTGTATTTTTTCATGCAGTTTTATTAATGTAGTTTCTGCTGCTTTAAGTATTTGTACTGAAAAATCAGCGTAAACAAATCGCTTCCTTTTGCAATGAAATAGCTTGCAACCTCTGAGCTCAAATGGAGATCTTCTCTCACATGCCAGTGTTAAAATGAATTATTAAAAACAGGTGTAAATTGTCCCCTCTTCCTATTGTGTCATGTTCTCAGAAGCACAATGAGAAAATAACTTCAGACAAATTACTACACGCAATGGTGATCACATGACTCGGCTCTCGCTGTTGTTTTTGCTGAGCCCAAAACAGGAAATGCACCCTCATGAGTAAAATGGCAACTCTCCCATTGTTTGCGCCTTTCATTGAGTTACATTTTATAAAAGTAAAAATGTCAGAATTTACATGCTGTATCTACAGAACCATTCAAGTATGTTCAGAGCTCATGATTCAAAGTGCTGGCCAGGAGGAAACCGGAGCATCTCTCCATACAAGCTAGGCAGTGAGCTCCAGCAGACAGAGCTCTGCACTGAGATACCAAAGAGGGTAACACTTCTCCTTGGCATGACCAGGGAATCACTAGAACAGCCTGGAGTAAGTCTCTCTTTCCTTTACAGTTTGTGACTACAGAAGGGGCCATTTGTTTAATTTAATTTCAGACACTTAAGCATCTGCTCATCACCATACACTGTGTCACCCCAGTTAGAGATTCAGTTCTATATGTTATTATAATACACACAGACTACAAAAATTGCATTCAAAACAAGTCTTTCATTCTTTAATTGCTCTGATTTCATTTGAGGTGTTTAACCATGCAATACAACATTACTGGGTTAAGATACCACAGAACTTCTCTGCTTATTGAAGCTGCTCTGACATGCTTTATAACTGTTTCCCAGCTAGCAAAGGACACCACACCACCTGCTTTTGTTTGGTTTTGTTTTCTCCTGAATGATTACTTCATTTACCATAGAAAGCATGGCAATGACAATTCCACAATATTTCGTATCTATAATAAATCCATTTGGAATTGGTAACCAGTGTGCAATTTGTCTAACTGGTGCTTCCCTAAGCATTACAGAGCTTTGCAATGGAAGTTTCTGTTTACTGCTGTCTTCTAAGCACATTTTAAAATGCAGTTTGTCTAAATTTCTAAAACTTGGGGGAAATTACCTGTCTAGATGCCCTTTCTCTCTTTTTCATCTGCCCACACCAGCCACTGCTGCAACCACGCTCAGAAAACCCAATGAGAAGCAATACTGGTCAGTGAGTGAGATCTCTTCCTTTGATGCCAGACTACTGGCATTTTTTGGCATTCCTTTCTCCCTAAGAGCTGAGGAATTATTCTGGGCAGAGTCAGGTAATGGCTGTGGGGAATTCTCAAGAGGCCTGCTCTGATTATTTTAGGTTGATAAGGAATTTGAGTGGATTGGAAGAGAGAAGATGGGAAGAAACTGTTGGTCTTATCAAATAGGATCAGATTTATTTTAAGATTATTTGGAGCACTGAGAGCAAGCTACAGTAAATAAAATATGAACACAAAAAAAGGAGGAAGAAATTTTCACAGCTACATACTGCATTACATACTGCATTTTACTTAGTGATCTCTTGCAAGTGCCAGTCAAAACAAAAAAATTCAGCTTCTCTCAGATTTCTGTGTGTGAGAACATGTGCCACTGACAATTCAAAGAATTTTCAGTCTTCAGAAAACTAATAAACATATTCCAATGAATTTGAGAGGTGCTAAAGAGGTAAAGAGTAGATATTTTCCCTTGTGCCTAGACTCAAATGTCCCTTTATTTTGAAATAAAAAAATTAGTCTTCTAATCTCAGTTCAATTTCTTCATCATGAAAGATCACTTGATGAAAACCCATGGCTAAGAGGAAAAGATCAGCTGTTTACAACTGACAAAGCATTTGGTTCTGAATCAATGTGTGGCTAACATCAATGCACCAAACACCATGGCAAATAGTACTTCCTGGGGAATCAAACCTGGACCTCAGTGTCTCCCAAACTACAACTTCCAGCTCAGTAAAAGTCATACATCTAAAATCAATGCATAATACTCTAACTTCCTGTTTCAGATATGACCGAGGGTCTCAAATATCATGAATGTGTCTGGGAAAATAATCTCCTCACCCTGTTACTTTATCCTCTGAACTACTTTTCCCCTCCCTCTCTCTACAGTTCAGTTGACAAGCAGACAGCAAGAGCCATTAGTAGATAGTGGCTGGTAGAGTAGGTACTGCATACTTTGATGATCTGCTTTGATCATCTTGCATCATATTCATTAGAGAACTCTTACCCTTTCCATTTAAAAATCCCTTCTCTGATTGCTATTAATATGTGCAATATAGCCTTCAGATCTGACACACCCAGAGATGACAATATTTATATTTAATGCTTCAATTGCATCAATAAACAACTGCTTTATGGTCAAATCAATCCACTGATCAACAATATTTCATTATTGACTTGAAATTTTGCCCATGCAGAACACAAGCAAGTTGTTAATATTTGTTCTGATTTATCCGACCCTAGTCAACACTCAACTACTACCTAATTCAACTATTTGCTGACTAGTATTAAAAAAAAAAGGACATTATCTAAGTTTTGGACATCTTCCAAAGCATACTAATTTCTTATGACACCCCACCAGCCCCACCAAAAGTATACATGCAAAAGCCCCTGGTTTGAATGAAATCAATGAAATGGATAAAGTATAATTATAGATATTTCTCAAATTATTTCCCATAGCAATGGCTCTTTTATTCCCACATGCCCCCCTGCCTTTGTAAGGAGAAGAATTTAGAAAAAAAAAATCACAACTTTAGGTTCACAACTTTAGGTAGTTGGGTTCACATTCTATATAATGACTAAGTAATCATTTCACTTCCACCCTACCTTATTAACACATTCAGGGGCTGCAAAGGCATAGGCAAAGGCAAACCATATCAAGCCATACAGACTAATTGTGATTTAAAACTACTTCTCTTTGGAGAGGATTTTAAGGAAAGATGTTGGGTGTGGAAACACTCCCAAGCCAAAGACTTATTCAAATAAGTTCTACAAGAATGCCAATATGGGTTTTGGATTTAAGGTTTTTAGGCATTTATGTAACTCATGCTACAAAGTGATGGTCAATAGGAAAAGAAGCAAGTTAACTCTGCTTTCTTTTACACTTGAATGTTCTGTTAATAACAGATGAGAATTCATTTGCAAAAATACTGACTGCTCACTTTAAACTGAAAACTATCGAAATGTTGTTGATATTTTTAGTCCAATGAAATAAATTAATCAAAGTATTTTAATTATAGAAGTCATACTTATTCATGCAACTGCCAAAAAAAAAAAAGTGAGGCTTCTTAACTAAAACTATTACATCAGAAACTGAGAAGCTCTTTCACTCAGATGTTTCCCAGGGGTAAAAACAGGCCTGGGCTGGCTATTGCTGTTGTGTACCAAGTTTCTTAAAGCTAAGCCCACTGGACTTGGGGAAGACTTTTTTCATCTCTCTTCCAACAAGTATTATGACTAATAATTCAAGTGAAATACATCTTTAATAATGATAATATGTTGTATATTAACGGAAGTCTTCATCAAGATCATTTGTTCTTGATAAAGGATACAAGCATGTTTTTTCTAGAAAAGAGTTAACAATGCTTGTATTACCACTGACAGATAATGCCAAGGATAATTTTCTGATCTTACCAAAACATATTCCAGTACTCATTATGACTCAGAATTATGAAATATTTCACAGGCAGCAACCATGATCGTAAATGTTCACATACTAAACAAAAAATCCCAAACCTTTCCGTGGTGTTGGGACCATCACCAGTTTAGAAGGGTTTGTCAGACTACACTACCTGGCACAGAACACCTGTAAGAAAGACAAAAACACATCAGTCTGACTCAGGCTCCAAGCTGGAACACAGCCAAGACTCTAACTGGTACTGGTGGAAGCCACAGCCAAAAGCATCTCTGTGTCTGGACAAGCCCTTTCAGGTACCCTGGAGCTCCTGCCACTTCCACAGATGCAGAAGCTGGACAGTACAACCCAAAACTTTAAGGGGCAGACCTTTTTACTGGAGCACAGCTTTGGTTTCTGAGCAATTCCTAAAGAAATGGCACAACTTGCAATTGAGTTTTCCCTGGCTGCAGTAACACCACCAGGCACCTACCTCTGCTTACAGATGAAAGGTGAATTTTAGATTCATACACTTTGCTACAGTAGTTTTCACAAGCATTCAGGGGTATAGCCTTGGACATCTGTCTGTTTGAAAGTTAGACTAATCAGAAAGCAACAGAAGGGGAAAAAAGTTCTGATTAGGATGCACCCATAACCCTAAACACACAGGAGTAAAATAATGAAGGTGCCTGGGTTACTACAGAAAACTATTCCCACTTTCCCTCTACAATCTTAGAAGCATTTCTTATGCGTAGCACCATGAAATACAACTATACAGAGGAAAAAAAAAGATAGGTAGGCAGATAAACTTAATGTATTTTAACATATGTTAAATCTTGTATGTATTTATTCAAAGCCAGTCAAGGTGACCACCATCATTTCTATTCACTGCCAATGAAAGCAAAATTGGGTCTTGACATCACAGTCATATTTACCTCCAGAATAATAGCATCCATTCTACTCCTACTCAAACTCCAGCTTCTTCACTAACTAAAGCCCTACCTTACAACAGAAAATATTCTTGAATTTAGGCACATGTGACTGAAGTTAAAATGAAATGGTTTTAAGAAGTCTCCTTAAGACCTGAAATCATAAGCAGTATATTAATGATTCTGTAAAACCACAGACTTTGGAGTGGAAAAAACAGAAAGTGCTTTTCTTTTTCAATCTCCCATATAAAATGATGATTTTTTTTCTTGTGCACTCCCATCAAAATCAAAGGGAAGACTCAGCAGCAGTTGAGCTGGGGATAAAAAGTGCTACATAAGTGTAAGATTTATATTTTTATATAACAAAATTGTGTCTTCCTTATAACATGTAGATGTTTGCAGACTGCACAAGTGCTGTGAATATCTTATCACTTTATCTCCTTGTGGGAGACCCAAACAAATGCCAAAATTTCAGTAAAATATCCCCAAATAAAAAAAAGTAAAATCATAACCCCACAAAGCACACATTTAGATTCGAGGATGAAAATCTGATGGACTCATACTGAACTCCCAGTAAATCTAGTTCTAGACATTTATGAAGAAATGCATAGTTAAAAAGGTAAATGCTAATTATGTACTGCAATGTTTATAGAGATTTTATGCTGGCTTCCAAAATATGCACAAGCACTTCAGAAGTAAACAGCTTTCTATTTTATTCCTTGATTTCAAATAGTCTAAACCTTTTAGCATTAATGTGCCTTTACACTCAGAGCCTTTGCACCTCCTGACCTTTCAGCACTCAAAAATGGGGCTGAGATAACTAAAATCTGGGAAAGGCAGCAAAACACAGAGCACATAATAAATTAAAGACTTGGAAAATTGTGGTAATAAGCCCTTTGGGGTAAGCCTCGTTTAAAGCAGAAGCACTGTTTAACACAACTAGAGCAATTTTTGTTTTATTTAAGAGTTGTGTTAAGAGCTTCACCTGCTGCTTAGTGATACAAAATGTGTTTCTGTTACAACGATGTGCTTCTGTTTCATGATGTCTTTAGATCTTTGTCTAAATAAATATACAAAGCAGGGTGAAATGTTTAGTCCCATGTACACAAGTTACTCCTTGCAACAAATGTTTCCATTCTCAAAGCACGAGGTTTGGGGAAAAAACCAGATGAATCAGTTGACTAAAATGAAAATTAACTTTGCCAAAGAGTCTTCTGGGATATCTATTTGTGGAAAGCCACATATGAATGAGAAACACAATTACTGTTTAGCGCTCACCTACACTCTTTTTAAAAAGTAAATGCTAGAGAGAAAACTGCCCTCACAGAAAGGAAGAACAACCAGCACATGGAACTGGATGATGAAACTGCCATGGTAGTGAGAGCGAGGCAGAAATTAAAAGGAATGCCTGACACTATAAAAAATATTTCCATGAATCCCTTAAGACATCTCAGTAAGCCATAAAAAAGTTAGACTGGCCTTCATGTAAATTGCGTAATGCAGAGGTGCTGGTCACATACATGCACGGACTCTGGGGAATTCCATTTTAAGCTAAGGAAGTTGAGAATAACTGAGGCACTGGAAACCTGAGACTATTCTTTATCTCTTTGACATCTGTGAAGGGAGGTAAGACATGTAAAACTGGAGAAAACACCCAACCAAAAGCTCCAATACTGAAGCCACGAGCACATGCACTTAATGGAAGAGTTCTAGTTACTGCCTACAGATCTGCAATGAGAGAAATGGATAAGCAACCAGCAATTTTGCAACACATGAAAATCAGAAATTAATAACTGTAAAAAAAGCAGTCTCAGGTGACTGTCTAGTCTATCCTCCTGCAATGGGGCAGCACTGATGTAATTATCAGCATTCATGTTCTCACAACAACTGATGTGAAAACATGCTAAAGGTGTCAGTTGACAAATGATAGCAAACATAGATCAAAATGAAGCAAGCAAATTGGCAGGAAAAATGAGTGACTGAATTGCCTGAGGGATCTCACACAGGTGTTAGATATATGACCATGTGAACAGAAATGCATACAAGTATTCACGCAGAGCATCTTTTTACCAAGAACACTTTTTATCTCTTCACCATTATAAAACTGTCAACTCATATACATCTATTAGCACTCTAAAGGAAAAAAACCAGAATGACTCATTGCTATTTATTAGTTTGATACGTTAACTAGCAAAAAGGAAAAAAAAATCCAGATAAATTAAGTATGTGGAGGCTGGCTACTCTGGCAAATCTTTGATCTATGTTAATCTCCTGTTATTGTAGTAAGCATGCAGGACCATCAGTCATCTCTCATGAGCAAGGCACTCTTGCATGTCATGATAGATTTTATCAAGAAGAAAATGAAGTCAAAGGTGGCTATCAAGGCACCAGGGTTTTGAGTGACTGGAGAACCTCAGAATGGGATTTTTAACTTGCAGAATTTGATGGAGGAAGCAATGAACTTTAATCGACCACTTTACAGACATGGTACTTCATTGATCATCAAAAAGATTTCTTCATCTATATTTGCACAGGAAAAAATCCTCAGTTTATCAGGTAGAGGGAACATGCAAACTAATCAAGAGCAGTTCAATGAAACAATAGGGTGGTTTGGTTATTAGAAAAGATGCCTTTTCATTATTCCCTTTATATGGTATGGAGAGATGGGATCTGAGCACAGCAGTAAATGCAGGGCATGAGACTGTTGACAGGATATTAGAAGGAATCCTGTGGTGGCAAAGTCAATGTAGTTCTCATCACTCCATAGAAATAGGCCTATGGTATTTTATGAGTAGTGAGTACAAATAATATTCACTTTGGCTTTTAGCACAGTAGTGACTGGCAAAAGTACAAAAACTCTTTTTAAAATAAAAGTCATAAAATGGCGGGTTGTTGTTTTTTGTTGTTTTTTTTTTTTTTTTAAATTTGGCAGGCTATGCTAAAAAATCTCCGCAGCAGGTACTGAGGGCATTTCACCCACACTGAAGTTAACCAAAAAAGTATCTCATTAATCATTACAAGAGGAGTTGTTGTCCTCACTTTCAATACGATGAGCATAAAATTGCAACTCAGTTCATGTGCTGATTCTCTTCAGTTCCTATTGCTACTGGCATCCTTGCTCCAGTGCAGTTTTCATAAAGTATTGGCACTAGGACTTTAGAAAGCATCTGTGCAGGTATTCTGAAAGTGAGCTCATGGATCCCTCCAGGAAAGACACTAAAGCAGGACTGCAAAGATCTACCATTCTGATTGCTTATTTAACATCAAGGGAACAAAAATATTTATACCACAGTCTCCTGAGCTCATCAATAAATGACAGTCTATTCCTACCCTACAGGATATTAGCAATGCAAGTTGCCTGTTGACTGTACTGAACTCCTTCCCAACTGGAACAGGAAAGGCCTTTGGATGATAATTTCTCCTTCGTAAAATGTTACACTTGCATATTTTTGGTTTTGAGGCTTAGACTTGAATACCTATATTAGAACTGGTATTTCTTGGCTTCTTCTTCTACCTAATGTATTTCAAATGATTAAAAGAGAAACTGCATGTAGGCAGAAGATCTGACATGCCACTGGTAAAGCAATTGGTTTTGTTCTCTGTCAAGCACTTCATCAGAATATAAATGGTAGACAATTCTCATAGGAGCCTGCAAAGAACAAGCACCAGCTACAACCACCACCTATACAGAGGACAGTCCACACTGGACTTCCCCTCACATCACCATGCAAATACTATCTGACCCCCAAAGTCATAAGTACCATAAGATTAGCATGACAGAAAGAATATATGTTGAGATGATGATGAAACTAGAGGTCCACACGTATATTGTGCTCATACTAACACATACCCTAAAATTAAATTAAATGGGAAAAAAGGTCTGTATTTAGCTATGAATGCATGAAGGCTTTTTTTACCCCTTCTTCTTCACCCATGTTAAAAAACCACTAAAAACATCAATTCTCTCCTTCATTTTCCCACGCTAATGCATTATTGACTACAATGTACCAAACTTGCACTTGCAGTCTAACCCACTATTACAGCACCTTGTATCAGTACTTTAAACATTGCTTAACAAGAAAAATATGTCAATATACAATGAAAGCTTTCATTTATGCTTTCAAATCGAGGAAACTGCTGCAAGCCATGTTGTAAATTACCCCCAAGAATGTTTAACTGGGCAAAATAAAGGACAAATTTTAGCGACATCAGACATGACTTGATTCACAATTAGCAACATGTAACAATATATTAAGTTTATCTCCTTTCTATTCCAGTGACCCTTTCAGTCCTGAGTGATGTTTGCATATGCTACCATAAATCATGTCTCAGATTTGTCAACTAGCTCGGAGTAGTTTTGTTATTTGTGAAAATTACGAAGTGAACTCTTGGTTAAAAAACATTTGGATAATGTGGAACAGGATAGGCATGAACTACCTGGTCTCAGCTTCACTCCAGTCTCTCTTGAAACTGGAAAAGGACTCTAATTAGTATGTCTGCAGAAGTCCATTGCTTCAATCACTGATGCTACTGACTGGTGGGGCCACATCAAACTGAGCCAAAACCAGGTACTAAGGGCAAGTTAGCACTGCCTAAAGCAACTGTCAAGGAATGATAGATTAGACAAATCTGATTGCTCTATCAAAACATTCATCTCAAATCTTGATTAGTAAACCTATTGAATTATGATTAATTCACCGGAGTGCTGCTGACAGATAAGGTACTTTATCTGACAACGTGTAGTAGTTGCTTTGCCTGAAGCAAAAAATCTCTGAAGCTGCTGGTAAAATAAACAGTATCAACTACAGCGCACTGAGAAGGATAATGAGGCTACACGTACCTTTTAATTTAATAAAGGCGGATCTGTGAGAACCCAGCATCAGCCACAAAAACATAGCAAGGGGAGGGTAAGGGCCAGGAAATCACAGAATTGGCAGAACCTGCCAGATTGAGAGTACAGAGCTGAAAGATGCGTGGGATGGGCTGCAGGGACTTTTGGGGCAGCTAAGATGAATCAGAAAACCAAAAATTTCTGGCTGAGGAAAAATCTGATTCAAAAATTACAGCACATGGCCTCCACCTAGTAAATGGCCTTGGTTTTACTGTCTCGTGGGAGAGTAGCACATTGCAGAGCATGACACTTGCATGTGATGTGATGTCATCTACTTTGCACTCCCAGTGAAGGAAATAAATAGTTAAAAACAAAACTGTATTCAATACACTAAAGTAGGAAGACTTGCTTCAGCTTTACTAAAATGATATTAAAATAATATCTTGCATTGTTTATAATTTTTTCATAAAATTAAATAAATAAAATAAATCTATGTTTCTGCAACTTTTAAAACTAGCTACAATAGCATTTTTACAATTAATGAAAATGCAATGTCATGAATTCAAACTTCTTTCAATGTCACCTCTGCACATGCACTGTGAAATTGTTCCACACTCAGTATATCACAACAGACCTTCCATTACAGGGTAAAGTAAAAACCTACCAGTTTAGGCTCAATTTTGCTGCCCTGATACCTGCACATATACAGGGGCAGATCATTAGAAAGCTCCCCATTATCTGAATTTGCAACACAGTCAGTGAAAAATAGGTACTGCAATATTTGGCTCTGAATTAATCAAGAATGCACCTTCTCCAAGTCACTTGTTAGCTTATTCTGACCTAATAATTTTACAAAAACCCTAATGCACTATAATTATGTTTCTCCCCAGCCAGTATTAACCTTTCTGTGACTCTTTCTTCTCTCTCACACATATTTATTTATTTTACCTAGCCTCTGTTAATCAATGTGAACTGCAGATGGGGTCAAGGAAAGCTACTTCCTCCTTTGATAGCCTCCAATGCTTTCACTCCTGGGGATAAAAATGCTTTAAATGGAGTTATATTCTAGGAAAATCAATATATGATTACTGCAAAGATTTGTATCGATTGCCCTGTTGCATTGCAAAAAGGCTAAAGAAAAATTGCATGGCACATTCCCTTCATTTTCTACTCCAGAGAACTTGCTGCAAATATTTTGAGCAAGTAAGAAGTATTGGAACTTTATTTAATAACCTAAACTTTTCTTTGTTTAATCCTGCTACTTGTGTGTTTACTTCAGAAAAAACCCCAAGCCACTGATGTCTCTTTTATAATGCCTAAAATCAGAGAGCTACTTGTGATCTGAAAAACAAATGCACTGCAGCAAATAGTCAGCTTGCAGTAACTTCACCCATTTTGCATATTTTATAATAACAAAAAAAAAAAAAAAAGCCAAACCCCAAACTCTTACTTTCACTTCTTTACCAGAATTGTTCATGTTTCTTCCTAGCACAGACACCACATCAAATATTCAGGCTGGATCGTATTTTCACAGACTATAGTGGTGGGGGAGCTGGGTTTCCTGACCTGGTTTCATGTCTTGATGCAACCAGAGATAAACTTGTTTCCCCCACAAAAGTCTTAAGAAATGGAAACATAGCTTCAACAATTATTTCACCAAAATAAATTCTCCAACAGAATCAGATTCTCATTCTCTTTTCTCCTGCCCTCAAGAATTAGGCTCAAGTGTGAAGAGGATCTTAATAAAATTCTTTACAGGAATCCCAATTTTTTTTAATGCACCCTTATTTTGCAAGAATGCCCTAAATGCTTTCAGCAAGCTGTTTTCAGACAATGATTTCTGTAACTTTGTTTCTTGTATTGCATATTTTTCACTTGCATCACATGGCATGCTATTCAAACAGGAGTCCACTGGTTTTACTGTTTGAAAGAATAATTAAAAGTTGCAAAATAAAGTACCACACCGTGATATTTCAAGGTCACTTTGCATGAGTTCTTGCATTTCTCTGTCCATCAGTTTCCTGAAATATAATATTATTTACGTCTTTCTAAATTATTTAGAGATCTACTGCCAAAAAGTACTATGGAAGGACTAACATAATTATGTTTGTATTATTGCACACAGAATACAAACATAAAACTACAGCTGAAGGTACTGAATTTTTACCAAAATGTGCAAGTATTTCTCTGTGCGCACACAATTTATTGGAATGTTTCAATGAAATCATAGGAACTCAGAATTTACAACCATGAAAATGTAGTGATTTTATTTCCCAACTCCACTTGTAAATAAGTTAATCTAATACTAATAGTTCTAATACTCTAATATTTAAAAAGAAGTCACTAGTCAGTTCTTTCCTAATACAAAATGCATGTCATCCACATCTGATTACTTTCAGACGTTTGAGTGAATCAAGTGTAGTTTCACAGTCATTTAACATACAGTATTTTGGCGGCTCTGTTAAGAAATAAGGAAAAAAATGTAAAAAATTAAGTGTTATTTCAGAATGTGTTGATGAATGTAATGTTTTTTAGAGCCTTACTCTGCTCTCCATCAGTTTTATACATCAGTGTGTTTACAGCTTTATCTTGCATATAGATCTTTTTAAAGCCTTTCTCTAGTTCTGTTTCCTAGAGGTAGATCATCCTGCATGTGTGCGTTATGACTGTTGTCCTTTATCTTCAAGTCTTCAATTTAACCTTTGTTATGTCTTCTGCTTTCTGTTCCTCTTCTAATCCCTAATGTATTTCAGTTTTGAAGAAGTCCTAAAGATATTATAATGGATCCTTCTGTTACTTACATTTTTCTATTATAGGAATACTGTAAGTTGTTTCAATTTCACTTACGTTAAAAGGCATTTCAGGGCATGCTCCATTACTTACCTTGCAGAATCCTTCAGACTTTTCCCATAATGCTCACCTTAATTATTAATAAATCCATAACTTTCTTTTGTTAAACTTTTTCTCTGAGGCAGGTGCTAAACATACTACAAATTAATGCTAAACATTCTCATTTATGGACAAAGTGACATCATTTACATAAGGAAAGGGCAATACCAAGCCACATCTGACTCGTGAGACTAATTTTCAGGATGTTTTCTTCTATAGATATGCTTGTGTAAAAACTAAATAAATTCTGTTTTGTGTGGAGAGATTCTAACAGCTCAATAATTTTGATGTCTGGCCATTTAACAGTTCTGGTGGGAGACAGTAAAGCCTAGGAAGAAAATTTGTTCCTAGATTATGATTTATGTTAATTACTGGGTAAACGGAGGGTCCCAAGTAGTCTATTTTTATAATTGCAATTTGACATTTCTCAAAGAGTGCCCAGGGAAAGAGACAGGCACACCTTTTTATGGAATGTATATATAAGCAGAGTAAATATATACAGCGTACATGAACTCCTGTGGAAACCCGTGTCCTTTAACCAGGTTGTTAAATAGGTCTTAACTGTTGAGCTTTTCAAAAATTTGATTCTTTGTGTTTTCCCATTCTTTCTCCTGCAGGACAATCTCACTCCATCCAGCCAGTGGCACTGCTGCTGTACTGCCAGTGTCAACTGAAGAGGGAAAGCAAGTCCCTGTCAGCCAGGTGTCCCCACTGCCCCAGTGAAGAGCCAGTCCCCTCCCTGGCTCCTGCAGCACATTCAGCTGAACACCTGCTCAGATACAGCACTGCCCTGGCTGGGGCACTTGGCATCACACACAAGAATCCCCTTCATTCATACCTAGGGGCTGAGTAAAGTAGCATTTGTTCCTGCCCTTTCCTTATTCCCTGGGTGTTGGTACAAGGCCACTCCTGGAAGCAGAACAGGTGAGTTTGATGGATCCTTGCTCTGAACTTACACCACTATCGTGTGTTTCTCCACCTACCCGTGCTGGAAGGCAAATGCTGCCCTGCCAGAAGTGGTGATGCTGCACATCACCCTGTCCAACTGTCCTCTGCTGTTCTGTCACTCTGGAAAACTAGAGTGGACAGACATTTCAGCATGAAGTTCATTTGATGGTTTCTTGGATGCATGTTCTGCTAGCAGAATAACACATGCAACATGCATTAATAGTCACAAAACTAAGGAGAAAAACAGGGAAAGAACTCAATCCCTATTATCACATACTAAACATATATACATACAGAATACCACATGACCTTCTCTCTAAAACAAATTACACTAGTCAGTACATTCACATATGCAGAGGGCTTGCTTCTGATAAAGTAAAAGATAATTTTCTGCATTTTTAATAACTCCACTTTCACATATAAAAAATAAACAAAAATAATTTGAATTGGGTAATCTACATACAAAATGACTAGCTGTCAAAACATCCCTTTGATTTAATGATGATTTTTGCTAAAACAAATGGTTAATTACATATAAGATTTCTAAGCTGAGTTCCTCAAATTACCTTTCCTGCCAATTTATGTCAAATACAGTACACTGTTTTACAGGAGAAAATTAATTACCAGTAAAAAACCCAATGCTATTTTTTATCTTCTGTATCTCATTCTAAAAATTCCAGCCTAGTACTTACCATCAAATTTAAAAGCACGCTACTACATATTGCTAGTTTACCTCCACGTTATAGCATTAATGATCAAATATTTCAAGATAGTCTTTTAGACAGGATAAATATTTATTGAAATCTAGATCAAAAACCAGTATAATGCACACGAATATATTGTATAACACAGACAATATAAGGTGTTCAGTGCAACTCTGGATTTCTTTCAGCAGAGACAAGTAAAGATCCAAACCATATATCTAAGCAAGACTGCTGTTCTGAAATGCACGTTCTTACCTACCTAACGAAAATAAAGTAATGAAGAAGAAAAGTAGCCTCAGTCTGGCTTTTCAGCTACTCCCCAAACTCCTGTGAGAATCAATCACTAGCTGTGTTAAATGTCTTTGTTCCATTGAATTCAGCAGAGCTATAGCAGGTCACACTAGGTGAAAATCTAGCCAAGACTTTTATA
This sequence comes from Pithys albifrons albifrons, assembly GCF_047495875.1. Taxonomy (NCBI): domain Eukaryota; kingdom Metazoa; phylum Chordata; class Aves; order Passeriformes; family Thamnophilidae; genus Pithys; species Pithys albifrons. The sequence goes on along the minus strand of NC_092469.1, from coordinate 11,091,072 downwards.
TGAACTAACTCTGCTTTCTCATAAGGACAAGAAATTTATGAAAAGCACAATGGTACAAAATGTGGAATGATTCTCCTTCATGTGTTGGATGAATCCTTTAAATGCAGTGAGATATGTAAGGTGACATAATATGTAAAAACTTCTCTCCAACTCCCTTCCCCCTCAACCTTTTTCCCCATTCTAAAAAATGTAGCAATTACTCAGTTAGGCAAATTAAGTATGTTTTAATTTGAAGATTTTCATACTTTGTCAAACAACTTTCAAAAATGGCAGCACTCTCACCCTGCATTTTTAAACTGTCTCGATGGTCACCCACAAAAGCACAGTCAATCCTGGAGCAGAACATAACATGTTTAGACCATGACTCTGCAGAATCAAGGAATTCTCTGTCATTTGATGAGCACCAAGGACTGACCACAACACTGAGAAAATAGTAATGCCTGTCAAAGTAAATGTGAAGTGCTGTAGCCCACAAAACAGAAGTCAGCAGGATGCAGAAGCTCTCCCAGACAGCTGGGCACCACTAGATGGTCAGTGAACACCAGATTATCATCTCCATGAGAAGGGGTGTTAGGCTTCCCCAAAATAAGGTTTCATTTTAATTAAACCTGATTCAAGATATCACTTGAAATCCAGAGTAATTATGACCAGGCAACCTAGCAAAATACCCTGTGCACTACTAAATAATTCCAGAATAAAGGCCTAGATTTAAAAATTTCAGTAACATGTATGTATAAACACACACACACTCATTTAAGTACTGACTCACAAAAGGGTTTAGTTAAAATTGAATATAGACTCAAATGGAAATCTAGACTCCATTCACCCTATACATATTTAATTGTTATTCTTGTGTAATCTATGAGTAAAAATCTGGTTTTGTTACATTCAGAAACAGAACTTCCTCAATGTACAAAACTGCATAGTTTATTAAATAAACACAAACTGGGGCATAATGGCATACATTTGTTTTCATTACAAGTAGTAATGCAATATTTCTCTGAGGCTTACTACATTAGCATTTCTCTCCATGTTCCAAATGCCTTTGAACTTTCTGAAAAGCTACATCTGTTAGCTCCCTTGTACACAGCCGAAACTTACCAAGTGAATTAACTTTTAATATAAATTGCTTTGTTCACTATTAAGATTGATGTTGGACACACTGTACTGTAAGTTGCAAACTGCAATTACAATTCACTGCAATTATCTCTGGTTGTTAATAGCACAAGATAGCATGTCACTTTCTACCAAGTGTATAATTTATCATCTGGTTGGGGTTTTTTTTTTTGGTTTTTCCCTTCATGAACTCTTGTGGTATTCCAAATGTATAATCTTGTTGTATTTATTTCCCAGTGGTCCAACAAAATGCACAGCAAGTGCTGACTAGAACAAACTAAAAGGCAGTGCTATTGACAAGCCGTCACTTGAGCAGTAATGAACACTCTGCCTCTACTTTCACCTCACCAAACTAACAGCTTTAATTTATGATAAAGCAAACGAGAGACAACCTCCAGTTTTATTATACCCTCAGTGCTGTTTCAAATCAAGTAATTAGAAGGTCAAGAGGCAGGTCTAGAAAGCCAAACACAAATGCAAGCCCTCTGCACTGACGTTCTTAAAAAATCTTGACTGTTCAAAGAGCGTTTTATCCATCCCTCTTCTGCAGAGCAGTGAGAGGCAGTTTTTACCACCGTAACCAATCTGAAACAGTGTGGTTCAATTCTTTGCTGAGTAATTCAGCCCATATGTTCAGAGAGATACCTAGCAGACAATGCCCGTTCCCCAGGCTTCTATTTAAAAGAAAGGTACAGGTGAGCTTTATAAACACGTTTTACCAACAGAAACTTTCTCATGAAAGTGGCTTTTTAAAAAAAAAATGTTTTTAAAAGTACAAGAAATTTCATGAGATATCATAAAAAACCAAGAGTGAAGTGCTTGAAACTAATAAATAAGAAAAAAATAAAACAAAAAAAAGGTGAGCTTAAATCCTCTAAACCCCTATTTATAACTTGATGACTAAACTATTCCTAGAATTGCTGAAGAACTAGTTTTTCTTGAATGTTTAGACCAACTGTAATAAAAGCACATAGCTACATTTGGTCTTTGCAGTATTGTTATATAAATATTTACAACTAGAGAGATATAATTATGCTAATGCAGCATGTCTCCACTTTCATTATATGATACAATCTTGAATTTAAATTTCACTCAAAAGTATCTCATAATACCTTAGAAGCTATTGAAAATTGTTCCCCAGCTGTGTACAATGAAACCTACACAATTAGGCATTCTTATTAGGCAACTGTAAGTCCTAAGCTACATCAAAGGATATTCCAACGTATTACTATGGTTCTGTTATATGTTGATTGGAAAATTACTTCCCATTAAGAAACTGTTTTTGCTGAGCCTTTGATGAGTTGTCTTAGACTAGCTTTACAACTTCAGATAAATTGCTGAACTCCTGACAGGTCTTAATAAAAGGCAACAGCTGTCTAACACAAATCAACAGTTTCAGGGAAAGATAAATTGGAGTCCAAATGACATAGACTGGGCAACTGAGTCTGAATACAGCACGGCCTTTTGGACCAAGGCTCTTCTCTCCACTGGAGTGCTCGTGGAACACATGCCAGGAGTCTTCACAACACCTCAGACACAGAACTTTAGTCTCATCCAAAGCACTTTTGTTCCACCAAGGTCCCAGGGTTCCTGTAAACACTTTTGGACTGACAACATCACACTAGGGACAGAAAGGAGAGGGCCACTTGCAGACTTGTGCCACACTAACTCTTGCACCATGTTTTCCTGTAACTCAGAGTTGTAAAACTATCAAGTCATTTAGATCTTACTTCCTTAGTGAAGTGTGATGGTAAAATCCATACACAAAAGCTTATCTCCCTACATCCAGAGCTACAGTTCTCAACTATTTCTATGCAGCACAAACATTGGAAGAGTTTAACAGACAGAACATAAATTGCACCCAAATTCAGGCAAAGGTCTCATAAGCCCAGGCATAAGAAAAACTCTGAGATTTTGCAAATACTTTTGCATCATGGCAGTTTTTAGCCTCAGTATCTACAGTACTTTGGTAAGCATGTCTTACATACTTAATGGTTTTTTTTAACTAAGACTCCATTGGATCATTTTTCTCAAAGTAATTTTTTCTCTGTGATGGCACATTCACATGGCAAGTGCAATTATACTTAATGACATAAGTGGTGTAAATGTGTGATTGTATAATTAGAACACACAGTTATGCTGTGAAGGTCCTTGTGGAACTGGAGAAACCTCAGAAGATACTATACACAGACCTGAGAAAATTAACATAACTCAGTGAACTGCACTTTAGTTTTCACAGACAACACAAAAGGAATTGTTTCAGAGGTTCTCTCAAAAGAGCTGCTCAAACAACAATCCTTTACACAAACCATTATAAGTAGCTTCCACTTTCTCTCTGCCATAGTTGTCAATAGTGATTTAAATGTTTGTAGTGCTGACAGGGACGGAAAGGTCTGAATGACCATAATGAAAGCAGACATGGAGTTATATGGATATTCTGGTGAATAAGGACTTCTTTCTTTCTACATCTTAATTACCAGTCCTTCAGAGCTGGTGCAGTTACATGTTATTTGTTCTGAATTCAATTATTTGGTCTAAATGTCCAAATGTACATAGTCTGTAAGATTCAATTATACACAAACAAGTAACTTCACACCAATACACCAGCAGTACTGAGAAACGCTTGGAACTGTGAAGTTTTCTCCTCGATCACATAAAAAGTTTGAAGCTATTTTACTTCAGTGACTCCCTCATGACTCTGATGTTTTTCTCTGACAATGGTCTTCAGAGTCTATTTCCTCAAACTGGTGTTCACTACAGGAGGTTAAATTTATTTTCTCTCTGCTGTGTATTTCCATCTAGTATTTTCCACCATATAAATAACAAACCTGCCTTCTTCCTACTTCACAGGTCAACAGCACCTGCAAAGATCACTTTCTTTGTCATTTTTTCCCCACAAGAAACTCCAGTTCTGAAGCTTCTACTTTCCACCTAACCTCAGGGTAAGTATATTCTTTCCTAAGATGCAGTTGAAATCAGTGGCTGCCCCTGAGCTGTCCCCTCACTGCTCCCATCTAGTGTTTACCATGTCCCTTATTCAAATATGTCACACACTAAATTCTGAGTACAAAAGATCTGTAAACCCTGCATGGAAGTTTAAAAAGTAAGCACACTATATATGCACCCCAAGGTTCAGAATGCATTAAAGGATCATCAGATGTCTCTGTTGCTCCATGTATTTTTAGATTGACACAGTTTATGTCTATGTGTAGCAGGCAAACTGACTGAAACTGTGAACTTTGATAGGTGGCAGCAGCAAAGTGTGTGTGCACGTGTGTGAGAAAATAAGAGAGCAAACACTTGACTTAACTATATTAGGAGCTCTCCTTTGTGAAATGCCATCCAAACTCAGAAGATTCAAACCAGGTAATATTCAGTGTTAAGTATTTCTTTAGCAAACCTTTGATGGGTTCTCAAATTTATGACCTTCTGACAAACAGAGCTTATGAGGATCATTATGAGAAAACAACTAAAAAAAAAAAAAGAAAGCTCATTCCTTGGTTCAAGATGCAGCCATTGCAAGGCACAACAGCAGTTATCTTCAAACTACTGTTCAAAGACTGTTAAGCAGTAGAGGAAGTACTGAGGACATAAGGAAATCTGTGAATCAGTGAAAGATGTTGGTATGCAAGAGTGAAGATATACCAGCTGGGCTCCTGCTTCAGCTGGTTACCAGAGGGCCAGGAAGAAATTAGTCTCAGCCATCAGTTGAAAGAACACCTGGACATTAACCTGGGGCACCAATTCCCTTATGAACAAGGTAATCTTTGTTTCCTCACCAATACATCTAGAAACTAAATAATGACTATTTAAAAAAAGCAAAAATTCTTGGTCCCAAGTGTCCTTAAATCACTTCACTTCAATTAAGAAAATTAGAAGTATTTATGAAAAGGGTAGGGGAAAACACAGCAGGCTATGGTCTCACTTTGAGATACAAGTGAAATAAACAGCAGTAGCATCTCTCACCTTCTTGACAAAGGCATGCAAACATGGGGCTATATCTCATTTATTCTTTTATAAATGCTAATTAATAGTTGATGATTTCCTCAAGCATTTGGCTCATTGGATGAAAATGAAACACAAGGTAATGAGTTTACTTTGGGTAGACAGAACTTCTACACTGAAGAAGACACAGGCTCTCAAAATAAAAGCTATGCTGTATTTTGGCTAGTGGCTTGTACTTTCTCTTATTTGGAGATCTTGTCTTAGGACACAGAATGAGGACACAGCTTGCATTTGCATATACAGATCATCCCAGAAAAATGAGTATTGCACAATTTCCATAGACATTTACAAAATCGCACATATGGCTAAGTAAAAACTATTAGTGACGTTTGAATTATATTATATTTGGCAGTACTGACATTCAGACTGCCAAATACCACCCAATTCCAAATATGGCACTGAACCTCTGTTTTAATGCCCGAGCAGACTCTGCTTTCAAAGGAAATGCTAAAGAATTAAACAAAATCATTACTTTTACTCCCTGTAAGAGCTTTTTGAAAAAAGCTCAATATATTTTATGGAGGAAAAATATTCTTGTTACAAGATATTTGATTGCTTTCCAACAAAAAATGAAGAAAATGTTATATTATATATTTTATAAAAAAATTATATTTGTCTTTTGTTGTGTCGGAGGAGAAAAAAAGAACTATTTCTACTGCCAAACTGATACACATAAAGACAAATGTATTTACCACTCAAATTGGAAACAAAGTTGAGAAAAAGAATGGGTTTTAATAATAAAATTCAATGCATAAATTATTTTTATTAAACTGTCAGTACGTTTTGGAAGAAAATTCAAATTCCACTACAAATTTGGCATGAATCTGCACACCATTTATTTTTTTCTCTAGTATTCTTGCTGGGGGGCATGCATTACTTTTTCAATATTTCCATCCCTCTCTCAGCAGCCAACAGCATCCTGATGGAGCATTTGATGATGGACATTCTGTCTGCTCAGTTTATATCAACAAATTTTTGCAGTAAAAATTTACATTGCTGATGACAGGTACCCTGTTACTAGAGAAGGAGGAAGCCCAGAAAGTGTGTGCACACAGAAGGACTGGGCAAGGGAAGGCAAAGAGAAGGAGTCAAATCCCCCATGAGCTGAAGAAGCCAGAAAAGCTGAGAGACATGAATTGGCAGCCAGAAATCAGCTAAATGCTTCTTACTCGTTATGTCAGATAATGGTGCTTCTCCCCGGCCAAGGAGCTCCCTGAAGGAAATGTGGGTTACCAAAGTTGTAAAAATCTTAGAATGGTATCTGTTTCAGCAGCAGATTCAGAATGAAGAATTAGTTTTACATAATCACATTTTCCATTAAGTAACAGTTCTTCCTACCGCTGATGTCTGCAGTAAAATGCTCAGCATATTTACTGTTGTCTCCTCGTTAGTGTCAGTACTAAGGCCAGTCTTTGACTATCATCATTCAAAAGTACATTACAGTGATTGCAAAGTTGGTGGGGGCTTCATAGCTATATTTGGGTGATAATAAATTTTGTTACTACCCCATACAAGTACAGGCCAATTATGGAAACACATATTTTGCAACATTTCCAAAGGCAGACATGCATTCTTAATGTGCACTTTCATGCCAGTCTGCTTTGATGTTTTGCATTAGTGTTAACCATCGTCCTTCAGATGACAAGGAACAGAAGAGAAAGACCCTTTTCTCTCACAACAGATTTTCTTACTCTAGTAATGAAATAGAAATCCTCCTCCAGCCAGATAGTGGAGTCTTCCATTTTTGGGTCAGCCTTCATCTGCATGTTATACACACACTAAAGATGTATATTTTATCTCTCAATCAGTTTATATAAGTACATGAAAGACACTTCCTAGAAATTCTTTGCTACAGCTTCTGATTTGTGATGTATCTTACGGAAGACATATTTTAGGTTGTTTGTCCTTTGATTTCCCACAGCAACTAATAAATAATCAACAAAAATTTGATTAAAGATGTTGCTTGAACTCTCAGCCAAAATGAATACTAGCTAGTTGAAAATCTTTCTGATCCAAATCTGTTTATCTTAGAAACAGAATTCTAACTTCGGCTTTAAAAAACGTGATGAAGGGTTGAGCTAAGTTTTGATATGATCTTTTCATATTCAAAATAACTCTTGAAATAAGAGGGAAAAGGTTATGAAACTTGAAAATATTGAAGGATGAAATAGAGCTTAACAAACTAGAAAAAATATTTATCTACAGTTGCAATCCTCTATAAAAAAATTAAAAAGTCCTTTGAAATTTCAGTACTTGATGCATTTTTGTGAACACTGCTTTAAGACTTTGTTTAGGTAATTAGAAAATGACAGCCAAAAGAAGACATTAGATTAAAAGGATTCTAATTTATATATAGCTTCCCAAATCAAAAGGTGAGAAAAACGGAAACTTCAAACTGAGTATTTCCAGTAGTTCAATTCTCTGTAAGTCCATCTAAAAATCTATTCCAAACTTCCCAAACACATTCAACAAATGAAGTGGGCTTAAATTACGTTTATTATGAGACCACAACACAAGACTCTTCCTTGTCTGAACTTGCCTTTACAGGTATAGGAAAAGTCAAGTACTTTTTTTCAAATAGGTAAGCCTGAGATACTTTCATAGATCAGCTATAGCTATCTGTAAATGCTCAAGATCTGACACATGAACCTTATATTTAGTCACGGTAGAACAGTTTTAACTCAGAGGAGCAACATCAGCAGAAGTAAACAGATGTGGAACCTCCAAAAGGAGTACTAACTAAAACCTTCAGCTGTTTTCTTACAAAAACATTCCTAATTGACTAGCAACTATTAAAAAAAAAAGTTTTACAACTTGATATAACAACTCCCACACTTGACAGAAATACATTTTTGTCAATTCTACATTTTAATAAAATTCTATAAATTTTATTACTTTGGAAATAATTACTATTTAAATATTTAGCAAAAATGACACAAAACATGCTTTAGGACTATTTTTAGGAAAAATTGAAAATGTACAATGATAACTTCTTTAATAGCTGTTTTTAATTAAAATAAAAACAAAATTTGGTGCCCTGGATATATTAAAAAAATAATTCTTTTATTTTTGTCTTTCATATCCAGCAACCATTTAAAACCTGCAGCTCAAGTGCTCTTACATATCAAGACATAGAAAGGTTAGAGTAGGAAAAGAAGCTTCCCTGCATTTTCAACTCTCAATTGGTTTCTCAGCTTTGAATGAATTAAGTCACTGAACCATAATGAAGGAAAAACTCTCTCTGCACGCTGGTGCTGCTGCCAAAAGCCAGCTTAGCAGTTTAGCAGCCTTGCTCCAGGTGTTTAACTCCTTCACTCATCTGACTGGACCACTTCAGCTGTAAACAAGTGGGCTGCTCAGTTACTGGGTTTCATCGATCTTAAGACGCCTGTACAGTGTCATGTTTATTTTTACATATTTATTTTAAGGCAGAATGATCCAAATAGAAACACAGATTTTTATTCATTTCCTTACATTTATTATCTTTTTACCTACTCTAACTTCTATATAACATATTTAAACTTGCCTTTATATTTCTTAAGAATCTTTCTTCACCGTATTTTTTTTTTGTAGTAGCTTTTTCAGCTGTTGCAGAGGACAAACAAAAAAATGTGTTCTTGTAGCCAGTCCTGCTCAGCAGCCTTTTTGGCAGGTAGATCTCACAATAAACTTTCTAACTGGGGCAAAGAAGTTTCCTTGACAATTTAAGGGCAGATCACAGGCAAATTTCATTTCTTTAAAGCATCTGCAGTAATTATACAAACATGAGCCCAAGCAGACCAACAAAATGCCTCCTCCCTCAAAGCCACATAGATGCAGCTTGGAAATACATGTCCATAAGCATAGGAAACCCATACGCAGCTACTTAGAGCTCCAGTAAGACAACATTGTTCATGGTAATAACTGTTAGTATTCTAAAAAAACTTGGTGATAAAAAGCAGATGCCCAGGAAAAGCTTAATTTGATTCAGAAGAGAGATGTATCTCTAATAGATGACCTAATACAGGGACTGGGGCTGTTGCACTCAGCCTCCTGTGGCAGCAAACCAGGAGGACCTCGCAATTTAGAGAACGTTCCCTGCGGTACAGCTTTTTACACAAGACTTCAGATGGTAATAGCTGAGTGATAAAGTTTGCACATAATCAGTAGGAACTAGTCATATTTCAGCTCTTGTTTCTTCTGATAGAAAATCAAACTACTAAAAGTTCAGAAGCAGGGAGAATCAGTGTTCCCAAGAACTCCATTATACCAACATTACTGCATTCTTAGTACCCCTTTCATCTGACCCAAAGCAAATATATTCTCAAAAAAATCAGTTTTCAGAACCAGTGCAGGCAGTATGCAACAAAATACAAAGATTAAATTGACCCTTGTGCTACACTAGTAAAATGCTCTAAAATATACAGAGTTGATTATTTTTTTACAGAAAAGACATAAGATTTCTATTCATCACTCAATTGAAATGTTCTTTCATCCCAGTCATCTGTGTACCTTTTTTCTTTATCACTACAGATGATACACAAAGTTATTTTAAAGACTTTCAAGGAAATTTTGCAAGGGAAACATGAGGATTCAGTCAAGCAGAGCAAAACACTTCTGTAGTAAGCAGTTGATATCCTTGAAATGTTTTCATTCAATATGTAATTTAGGAGGAATTAAAGCACTGAAATACTGTCACAACATTATGTGCCCCAGCAAAAAAAAAAAAAAAAAGAAAGATCTAGCATTACTGAAAGATGATCTGACATTTGGCCTTAAATGAAGGAACACAAGCATGGTTAGTATCTCCTGCTCAAAGGACATGCATAACTGAGTATCTGAATCAAGCCTCCGTGCACTGACACATCTCACTAAAAATCCTTTGATTATTGGTGTTGTTCCCAGCATCCATTACACATAATGTGTCAGTGTAGTGCAAACATGCCATTTAAGTTGTGAGTAAATGTGATTTTAAATATACCTTATGCATGGAGGCTGGAGACATCCATACTCCTGTCCGTGCAAGCTGCTCGTCCCAGTGAGATAACTAGTGCTTTCTCACATTTCATGGAGAGACTCCTCCAAACTCACTGAGGGAATTCCTGAAAGGACTATGAAGTTTCAGCCAGAGCCCCCAAACCAGGGCATGAACCACAGAAAGACTCAGTCTTTCAGTACATCAAACGGTTGCTAGTCTATAATTTAAAAAGCAATTAAAAATTACAGAAAGCATAACTGTATGCACGATCTCAGCAACTTCTCTGTGAGTTGTTTCACCCCAAACCAGTGCAAACTAAATTTTAAAGAAGTATTTCTCTCTGTATGGAAAACCTTGTGCATATTTCATACCACCTATGATATTTAAGAGGAAAACATCAACATTAGGTATCTCAGTACAAGTGGCACAGAACTCATGTACACTGGCACAAAAAAGCACCAGGTAACTTCTATGGTCTGTGAAAAAGTGAAAGGATTTCCTAGCAGAGAATATAAGCTCTTGAAAAAAATTGATTAAAAGTCATTTTTGTGGTTCTTCTAATCAACAGCAAAGTGGAAAAGAAAATGTATGTTTTCAGTTTTCTATATAAATGTACAGGTCCTTTATGAACACATCCATTGTAATAATTAAGCTTTACCCCAAATACTTCATATTTGCAAATATTGAAAATAACATCCATCTGACTACAGGCAACACCTGTAGGTAGAGACTTGAGTGGTAGTACAGTAGCTGAAGATAAAGCTGTTGCATATGTGCAAATTAGCATAGAGGGAACTGGAAATCTATTGCACATAAAGAGGAAGCTGAAGGCATGTGTTCCTGTGCATCAGTGATGAACGTCAATGATCAGCCCTATAAATCAAAATCAATCCAAGCTTTACTGATCTACTGTCTGTTCATAAGGAGTACAAAAAATGTTTTTTTTTTCAGTATAGAATATCTCATAACAACAGAATTTAAAATATAACTAAACTCAATGAATACACAAATATATTTACTGATTCTAAATAATAACATAATTTCTGCCAATGCTTCTCTATTTTCTTTTGTTATCTTGAAAAAATAATTCTGGAACACTATAATAAATACTTACACATCAGAATATATAGAAAGAATTCAAAGGTAGTAATGACAGTTTTTGTTGACTTGTTTGTGAACAGCCACCTTATGAATTGTGCCATAAACATGATTATTAGCTGGGGTTGGCTAGACATACAGATGAAGAGAAAACAATGAAACCAAGTATCTAGACTTCAAATTCTCAACTTGAACAGTACTAACACACATCCCTACATAATTAATCTCTACCATGCAGCTAATTTAAAAAAAATTATTAGTCTCTTGTCCTGAGATGTGATAGACACATTGTCTATGATTCTGGACAGTATTTGGAGCTCTGTACCTGATAAAACCAAAATTTCTATAAAATTCCTGAATGAAATCCTGGCCATACTGTAGTTAATAGCCATGTTCTTGCAGACATCCAAGTGGCCCTGAATTTCTTCATATTAGGAAACTCAAATGATGCAAAATATTAATTAAAATATCAAGTTTCAGTGAAAAATAAAATATAGGGATACTACCTGAATCACATGGCCTGTTTGGGGGATAAAAGGCCGAGTAGCACACAGGGAGAGTAAAGAAATACAGGGAAATGCATCAACACAAATTCTCAGCAAAGGCCCTGAATGGATTTGTACGTCTTAAATCACATTATCATTTACTCTCAAGTTAATACTACTATTAAGACACCAAATTACCCATTTTGTTTAATACAAGCCACCATATTTCCACTGCACACTGACCTTCAAGAATGTCTGAAATGTTTTAAAATTCTAAAGGTTAAAAAGAAGACTAATTATTGCATTTATATAAACTATTTAATAACAATATTAGCAAAGAGGAAAAACTAGAAAAAGCAAAAAGTGGTCATTTGTGATGAGTAGTAATCATACAGTGATCACACACTCCCTCCAGTCACAGCCACTCCTGTCTCCAAATATGAACTATTTGTCTTTGAGAATCTTTTTAGCCTGTATGAGCATAGTTAACAGTTTGACTTGTTCTGCAAGTTGCTTTTAATTGCTTTAAAGGGAAAAAAACCAGTGATAATTAAATTATCATGCAGATCTCCCAGCCGTGTTGACAGTTTCAATAAGAGAAAGATCACAAGAAAATGCACTTCCACAGCACAGAGTAAACCATGAGCAAACCCTTGGAAACTGGCCATGTTGCTACTCGAAGTGAAAGCTGACTAAAAGTATTACGTTAATGCTGATAAAGTGCTATAGTAAAATGACAATTATCATTGATTTCAATGATTATTTCCAGAGTCATACAGAGAAAAGAAAAACATCTAACATACAACCTTTGTAAACCAGTAGCACAGTACATTCATGCTCCTGTAGTAGGATGCCAAAATAAATATTCTTCTCTAAATTTTACATCCCTACATGAATTTGGTGGGGACCATTCTGTCTCCATCATCTACATTAATGCCATTATATTCAGATGTGCTACAGACAGAACTGAGCTCTTCATTGCCAAACACCTCAGATCATGCAACACAGTAGGACAACCCCTGTGTTCCTACACAGCCTTCCAGACAGCAGAAGGGCATTTCTGGAATTTACTTAGTCATTCTGATTTTCATTTGTCTCTTCTGGAGATGGAGTTGGGGGCAATGGACTTGCACAGGAGGACTGCTGAGTCTCAGTACAGTCTTTTTTTCCTCAGGCTTATCCTTTAGCTCTGTTCGCCTGTCCATGGCACATTTCCGAGCTCTACTAGAGGAGCTCAGAGCACAAATCCTCCCACTTAGAAAGAGAATGTACACACTAGATTCTTTGAATCTTCTTAATTTAGTCCAACATTTCTTTGCTACCTTTCTGAAGTAGGCTAAGGTAAGGAAATATATGTTCTCATTCTCTAGACTACGAATCTCTGGATAACTCCACATAATATTTTCTGCAAGACACAGACAGTGCTGCTGATTTTAAATGAAGGCTGCATTCCTATGGCTATGGCAACCACATAAGTTTTCAAAAGGCACATTTATTTCAGATCTTATCTTGAAGAATGAACAGAATTTTGACTGACTCAAGGCCTGTGCCAACAGCAGCTCTCACTGAGCATGGAGCCGAGTCCCTGGGGACTGAAAGTCAAGCGGGTGGAACTCAAGGTGACTAACTGCCCACTTTGTACTGCCAGCCAACACATTCCAAAAATAGGGCAATGCACTGACTGGGGAATGATCTTGTTACAGCAGACAGGGGATATTAGTAGCACAGTGTATGTCAGCTACTATTTGTTCCTACCAAATAATACTTCGGGCTGAGCATTTAAAGACCGTTAAGACCACCCCTTGGTTTTGGGCCCGGAGGTTTAACCCCAGAAGGCACTGCTACCACACAATTTGTGGTGTAAACTAGAAGGCTGTCAAAACATTTGTGAATGTGCTTACAAATCAAATAAATTGCTTCATTTGTAACTACACTTTACTGTAAGTGCAGAAGCGTAAGGCTACTGATTTTTATTATGTTTTTCCCCAGCTGTGGAAGAAGAATTTCCTATAGAAGAAACTTCATTTAGAACTTGCTCTTTTTCAAGGCAGGTGAGACAAAGAGCACAATAAGGCCACTCACCATATTCATACTACCCTTCAGAAGCATAAAGAGCCTCTTGTACACTAAAATACCCACTCTCCCCAAATATATATGTCTAAATTACACATATATATGTACATAAACAATGCATATATTTAGTTTAAGATAAATTTAGTTAACGTGATTTTGATTGCTTTTCCAAATGTTAATATCGGAACTGAAATTTAGTTTGGTTTCATCAGTTGGAATTTAGACTTGTCAACTTACCTACTCTAGAGGAGTGCAAACTCCATCATTTACAAGGCTCACATTCTACTTTGATCCTGCCTGTGCTAAATGCCAGCAGTCACCTAGTGGGGAACATTGCTGTGGCCCTTTGCAAGCCCCCACAGACACCCAAGTAAAGGGCAGTGTATGACACCCCTTCAGCCACCTGGTTTGTCAGCAGGAACCCAGAAGGTGCTGTCAGGGCTTCTGGAAACCAGGCCCTCCAAAGGAGCACATGCCCCACAGAGCACTGACAGCATTTACAGTCTGAAAGATGAGAAATTTGGGCATTTCAGACCTTCCTTTCACTCCTCTTTCCTTCTCCCCTCACTCATAATGATAGCAAATTTACACTTTTTGCTCGCAAGGAAATATATTAAATACAAAGAGAATCCAAACAGGACACAAGTCTTCCTAAATGTTTCAAATATAAAAGCAACAACATCTGAAGGTTTAGAAGCACCTTTTCTACTTCCAGCCATATTAAACACCGATCCGGAAGACTTTAAGTTATTAGAAGCTTAATCTAATAAACACAAAGAAATAATTATTATACAATTAGAGAAACATCTGTCAACTGTTTACACATCTTATGAAACTATGTATTAATGAAATGCTATGCCTTGTGTTCAGACAAAGCCCAGTAGATTATTTCTGTGCCCCACAAATCCTGCCTTTACAAAGTACAACACACAGCTTTTACATTTTATCACGCTTATAAAGCATTGAACAAGATTTTCTTTCAAAAACAACATTTTTTCGACTGAAGTAACAGCAAAGGACACCTTCTTAGCTGACATCCTAGCACTACCTAAATAAAACAGATACCAAGGTTCACATTTACGTGATAAACACAGATTTTGATTATTTAAGGGGTCTTAAAAGGTTTTCTGAAGAGTGAGACATAAAATAAAAGAAATAAAAATGTAAAATAACTCTCTCTTCTGCTATAAATCATTGAGTTGCTTTTCCCAAATCCATTAATAAAAACAGTGATTGTATTTCATGTTACAATTATCTACAAAAGACCGTTATTAATTGCTCTTAAGGCATCATGTTTTATTTTAGCCATGCTCACATTTTATTATAAAAATCTAATGGGGCATAGACTCCTAGCAGAACTTATTTTAAACCTTGGACCATTCAACTATAAAGAGGGTATAAAAATAGTTATAGAGGCAAAATAAAAATTAAAAACTACAGCTAAGCTTTCAGATTTAGAGGTCTAATAAAATGTGTCATAAACTTTTGCTTTCATTCCAAACCTTTGTCGTAAGAACATGCAGAATCTTTCTCCATTGCAAAAGTGTACATTCAAACATTAAATCTTTCTGTTTTCATTTTTAGTTTATAGCCTTGCTTGGGTACAAGCAATTTCATAAAATTTATTGCTATTTCATTAAATATCCCTGCTGATCAGAATGCAAGAGTGATAAGAAGGAGAACCATTAGAGGATAATAATAATAACTTAATGGCATTTCTTGTTAATGAGGTAATAACAAAAGGCCTTCAGGCTTTCTGCTTCAAAGTTTATTTAACCAAACTACTTTATTTTTATCTTATTAACCAGAACCCTCAAGTTGTCATTGCCCTAATAACAACTGAAATACCTACTGGATTCATTTATCAAATTAGTTAAGGAATAAAATAATGTTAGACTCAAGAACTTAGACTGAGATGGTCTCATCTGGATGTAACCCTGAATTAGCACTGGGTTGAGATGATAGGTGTTGCTATGCTGTTTGCAGCAAGATCTCCCAGAAAAGACTGAAATCCTAGTCCTTCATCATATGTAATTATTTTCTAGATTGAAGAAATTGGCACTTGTGTCCTTAAAAATTCCAGCTTATTTATGTCATCTGGCCTACTTGCTTCTGCTTATTAGGGGCAGTTGGATCCCATTCCAATCTATTTCCAAACTTAATCGCATCGATGTAGCTGAGCTGCAACTCAAGTACAAATCTCCTGATACTGGGGTATGAGTGGAAAAAAAGTCTTCTGAAAAGAAAAAAATTAAGTTGAATTCTACTGTCACCCTGGAAAGTGCTATGAACAGTCAGAACTACCCCACACATGTGGGTCTGGCTTGCTTTATATACTTCCTAATTTTTCATCTACTCTTGTAGTTTTTGAGGTCTATACTCAATTCCAGTGGTGGTTTATTTTCACAGTAAAGCTACGCCTTCAAATGGCTCACATGGTTTACTTGTCAAAAAGCTGCAGAAGTAAAACTACTGCCTTTCATGGCAACAACAAATAAGGGAGATGGTATAAGTTTTGGTTTTTTTTTTTCCTAAATGACTGAACATGAATATTTTGAAACAATCTGGGAGCAAAGAGGCAAAGGGATTTGACTAAAAGTCTAATGCTGGCAAGGTGCACAATCACCTGAAGGTTTTTGTTTAACTAGAAACTGGGTATAGCCACGGAAACCCCATCTCTTGTTCACAGAACGGCTACTTCCTTATTACAGTGCCACAATACTCAGGTTTATGTACTATTTTAGTAGGCTGCATTCTGCTAAATATAACAAATTTTGAGGCTAAAGGAGCTATGAAAATCTGCATCACATAAACTGAGTGTAGTTTCTCTAACTGTTCTCCTCCACTTCTGGTTGTACTAGTGTTGAACAAACCAAATTATACATGTGGAAATATTCTCATTTCCTAGGTGAATAGCAAGGGCTCCACTGAGAAAACTGCTTCATTATGCACATACACAAAATGACGTGTGCAAAAACGTATGTGCAATAGATAGCTCTATTTCCTCAAGATATCAGCAGCTAACAGGTTTACTTCTAATTCCCCGTCATACTTGTCTGCCACAAACACTTCTAAATAGAAGAATCTTGAACTGGCTCGGGTTTCTTCCCAGAAGGCATACTTGTAAAGATAAAAAGACTAAGAATTTTTTTTCCTCTGCTTACTCCCTATTTTGGTAGTCACTAACAAGAAGAAGGGACAAGGAAGGAATGGAATGTTTAGCCCAGCACCACAGTCTGATCTTGCAGAAAAAAACCCACAAGAGCAGTCAAGCAAAGTAACTCTGTTCCTATTTCTGGGTTTAAATTTCCATGCCAGGTTGTCTTTAATGTCTGGTTCTCAAAGTTTTCCTACTCTTAATCCTTCTTGCTAAAAAAATTTGTTTTGTTTTTTTTCATCCTACAGCTTCTGGCAGCAAGTGGTATGTAAATGTGCAGTAGCCCATCTGAACCCTGTTTCAGAACAAAACAATTCCAGTTTCTAAGTGTCTGAATTACTTTAACTAAATCTGAGGATTTACCTATTGAAGCTTGAGCAGCTCCCTTTCAACTCTGAATGAAGGAAGAATTATGAGACTGGAGTTATTCAATGAGAGCTATCTGTCCTGGCACTTAATCAAAGGGATTAGGATTTGGAAAGAAAAGCCTACAGGTGATCCTCCAGGAAGCATACCAAGCAGTTATCAAAAACATGCAAGTTCAAAGCAGCTCAATTTTCATATGTTAAAAGTATTTGGATGAAGCCTCAGGCTTGTTTCTAGGTAAAGAATTGTGTTAAAGCTGTTTGTACTTGCATACTTAGTAGACAAGGGAATGAAATAGCATTTGGTGAAGCAGTACTAGGTCCATCTAACCCTGATGTAACACAATAAATCAATCTTCTTCTGTTAGGAAACATGATCTGATACTGAGTCCAGGTTTTGGTGCTCTTTTCTTACTCTGGCAGTCGTAACAGACACTCATTTACCTCTTCAGCAAAGAAAGCTGTCATAACATAAAGGGAAAAAGTTGCAAGCTACATCGAGTGCTTTAAAAATTGTTATTAATCATGTAACTGTGTTCTCCCTCTCCACTTAATATATTGAACTTAAAATACCTTCAGTATCTTTAGTTCATAAGACTATAAATTATTAAAATACTAATAATTCAACATCTCTCTTAGCCAATTAGAGATGTGAAAAATCAAAGTTAACTCATCTCTCAACTACAATGATTTTTATTTGCCACAAGCATTACATCATACTGGCATAAAAGGGCAGGTTAGGGACAACAAACAGCATGTTCTGTCTCATTGCCAAAAAGCAGAAACACTGAAGTATCAAGGCTAGACCAGCAGCTGGGTCAGGACAAGGTACTTTAGAGTTCCAAGACTCCCCACCACATCTTGGAGATGGCTTTCCTTGCCAAGCACAGGCAGTTGCATTTCATATGGAATAAATGGAGTTACACTTGTCCAGAAGGAGACAGAAAGAATGCACTGTACAAACTATATTCCTACGGAAAATAAATCATAGAGCCATTCACCACCGAAGATAACACTGGGTCACTCCCTGCAAAGTTTACCCAATTTGTGAACGCTGCGGGAGGTGCAGAGCTGAGTTATCCTCAGCAGCAGCAGCTGAGGGGTCCTTGGCACCAGCACTCTGCAAACCAAGACAGTTCTTACAGCACTGAGGGCATCGCTTTTCTTAAATTCTTAAAAATTCAGAGGTTTAAAAATGTATATATATATACATCTCCCAGAATAGATATTTATACATGGGTATATATACACCTATGCATATTCAGACATCTATATAAACCATTATCTCAACTTGAGGGCAAGTGCTTTACAGCCCA